>NC_084793.1:186514334-186815599 GCF_963169125.1 Humulus lupulus | reverse complement strand
AAAATCAAATTAATTAAATTTTTACAAAAATAAGTCAATTTAAATGAAATTTATCAACAATTAATAGTAGTTAATTTAAATTTCATTTATCAACAATCAACTTTGTTTAGGTTAATTTGAAAAAAATATTAATTTAATTTAAATATGATTTATCAACAATTAACCAAAGTTAATTTAAATCCCATTTATTAAAAAAAATATTTTATTAATTGACTGAAAAAAAATGATATTTTTTAAAATTTAACCAATTTTAAATTTGAAAATCAATATCTTAACTATTTTTTAAAAATATCTTGTGTTGTTACAACTATAGCTAATATTTTAACAATTAAAAAAATAAAATATTAATAGTTATAACAATCCTAAAATATCTCAAAACAATTAATCAAATTCAAATATCCATAAAAATATCTAACTAACAATATTCAAATTTCAAATAATTTAAATATTAAAAACTATAGAATAAAAAGATATTTATATTTTCAAATAAAGATTTAATAAAAAAAAATCAAGAATTTAAATGAAAATATCTTAAATATCTGATTTCATAATTCTAATATTTTTAATATATTAAAAGATTTAAAATTAAAATGTTAGTCTATTTTAAAATTTGAATTTGAATATTTGTACAAAATATCTAATTATTTAAATCTCAACTAACAAAAATATCTTATTTAAAAAAAATTAAATACAAAAACAAATCTGATATTTTTGGCTTTGATTATAAATAATTTATTTCCAAATAATTTATTTTTCTTTAATTTAAAAAAAAAAATTGGCTGGGTTGGGCGCGCAGTGCGCACGCTAGTACGCGTGGTGTGCGCGCAAAATTTTCAAAATATTTTTTTTTGAGCAATTTTTCAAACCAAAACCATTTTCCAATTAATTTTTAACATGTTTTACACAAAATAAAGCATATATAAAAATTAATAGCTTAGAAAACACAACAAAATAACCTAAAAATTGCTAATAATCACATAAAATTAATATGCTTCATAAAAACATGAAAACCCATCCAATTATTCAAACACATCAAATAATCTAATTTTTAACATGTTCATGCATGGAAATAAAGATTACCAAAGGCTCTGAGGCCAGTTGTTGGGAAACTTATACATGATCTTTATTTATTTTCATGTAGATCTAATATTAAACAAATTAATATGAAATAACCTAGAACATGTTTCTAAAATTGAATTTAAAGAGAAACAAAGATAAGAATACTTACAGTATACGCAACAGAATGAAATAGTCATTCCTTCAGTTTCGCTAACTCTTGTATCCTTTCTATCGCATAGTATTATCAAGAAACTGAACCGTTCTTCCAATTTCTTCACAGTCTTCCAATGTATCCTTAGAATCACCTAGACTAGTGTGGGCAATTCTCAGCACATGAGATAGATACAGAGAGAAGAAGAGAAAATAACAAAGAGTCTTAGAAAAGGACTTGTGTTTAGAGAGAATCTAAAACCTATAAGAAAATATGCTTGTGACTTGTCAAACTTGTGTTTTGACTTCTCTCTAAGCCCTTTTTTTATAGACTCAATTAGGCTATTTAATTTAATTAAAAAATCAATAAAATAATAGTCAATTAACAGCCCTAGGTCGAAATTATCATGGGCTTTAGGCCCATGAAATTTTCCATTTGATTATAAGCCCATTGGACTTAAAATCAAGGCCTGTATTATTTTCTATTGATTGAATTAATTAAATAATTATTTAAATCCTTTATCAAATTAATTATTTATAATTTGAACCTTGATTTAAACTTATTTATTAATTTAGATACCAATTTATCTTAATTAATAAATCTGCCCTAATTTATCTTTTCTTCTAAAAAAATACATAACTCTGTGAAACTATCCAAAATTGACCTGGTCAACTTTGATAATTCTAATTGATAATTAGATCAATTAATTGAGACTATCTAGATGATTTTATCCATGGTACAATGGGTACCATGGGCCTATGAAATCAATCTCCAATAAGCTATCATAAACCTAACAAATAAATTTACTAAATTATTAATTTCTCGTGACTCCAATATAGACTCGGAATTGCACTATTGAATTCATAGAACACTCTATAACAAATATTGATACGCTATTAATTATCCATTGTTACAACCATAATTGCCACTCAATTCTATAGACGGTTTACAATGAGATAGGACTAAAATACCGTTTTACCCCTCATTGTATTTTATCCTTAAAACACTTAGTTCCTTGTAAATGATATGTCAGTAAAATAATTTAATTACTGAAATGAGATCTCTATCATTCAACACCTTGAACCAAACTAAAAGGAAATCATCATTTCACTTCTTCATCAGAAGCTATAGATGTTCATATCTATGATTAACACTCCCACTCAATTATACTACCGAGTTCCCAAGATGTAAGATGGGCTAGTCCGTAGGGTAAGATGGTAACGAACAAGTCAAAGTACTCAAATAATACAATCAGTTAGAATACTAACCACTGAGAATTGAGATTGAATTGACCTATGGTCAACTATATGATATGACTAGAATAGATAATAATGGTATGTTTACTTGTCTTATCAACTGTCAATATTGGTCTTGTCCGATGTAACAAATACATCCGATCTTATCTACTTTGCTAATGTTCTGGTAAGAACATAACACTGTAATGTGTAAGTAGATCATATCGTAGATTGGCAAGTTAGTGTAAATCCTGTGCACTAACTAATCTTAGGACAACCTTATTTTGAACATATAATCATATTTATATTCCATTGTGATCACGTCACTATAAATAAGATTAGCTATATGCTCAGGATTTAATAGAAGTTTATATTAAAAAAATAATCATGAAAATAAAACATGTGAGTAAAGTGATTGACCAAGTCAAAAAATAATTTCTATTATTTTATTGATAAGAAAATGAGATTACAAAGAATTCGAGTTTTAATTAGTGCATAAAACCCCAACACCTTGGATCTCTTTTCATTTCTCATTCGGACTTCAAGTCCCACCTTTGTACTTTCAAAGGTTTTGAAAATAGTTTTATCATAGGTTGCATAATGGTGGCACAAGTATCATACCACCATTCTTGCACCTTTCTTTGAATCGTATCTAACATGATGATCAATAACTTTACAAACAAAACAAGTATAACAATAACCCTTGAATTTTTTATTAACATTCACCAATGTACTCTTAATATAAACAATAATCTCAAACTCACAAAATATGATAGCAAACACATTTCATTAAAATCTACACATTTAGAAATAATGAATTTGATGATACCAATCTCCTTAAGCATGTAATCCCATTGAGTTGTCTCATACTTTGTTGATGAAGACTTTGAATCCATATCCTCAATCATGTAGAGCATTTCCAAATAGATATTTCTTTGATCTTTCATGGTTATGTTTCCAACACAAACCAATTCTTGAAACAAGGATTTGAAAGTTGAAGAAGATGAACCAATTTCCCTCATTGTTGATTATGAAGAAACACTAAAAATTAAAGTAATTATAATTAGAGATTTTGATTGCTGTGAATATATGACTTTACACTTTGCAAATAAAAAATAAATGATGGGAATAATGCAATATTCCAAACCCTAGATGTTAATCAAGATCCAAATTCAAAGTATGAATGCAATTCTTGATAATCAAATAAACATGTTCATGATATGAATGCTAATCTTGAATATAAGAGACTAAATGATTAAATGATGATAAGATGGACTTAGAAAAATTTAATCATTAATACTAATAATGAAAACATAATAGATTACACAAAATAAAGTTAGGGTTAGATAAACACAGCATTTGGTTTAGAGAAACTTGAATCTTTAAACTTGAGGAACTTCCAAGGATTATACACAATAAGAATATTTTTGTCCAAAATATCTATTCCAAGTCTTCCCTTATTGCTTGAAGCTTCAACCAAGTAGAATGAGATTTGAGATTTAACAAGCCTTAAAACTCATGCAAGTCAAGCAATGCTTTATGATTTTCTTGGAGAAAACTAGTAATCTGGATAGTTAGAGAGAAAGAAAGAAAGGTGAGTGATCAATCCATCAATTAACTCATATGAACCCCTTAAATAGTATATGACCCTCATTAGACTCAACCAAAGAGATTAGAGCATTTAAATTTAAGTTTTGGAGCTATTTTACGTAACTTTACAAACTTACTGTACAGCCTAGGCGACACATCTCCTGGTCTGCCTCAGCCTAGGGTTTCAAGCTTTTGGCGACGCGTCTCCTCCTAGGGGCAACGCATCGTCGATCCCTCTATTTTGGCACTCCAAGACTTGTCTCAAAATACCTCCAAATTCTTCCAAACTTCTTGGGTACTCATATATACTCCAAATAAACATTTCGGACCCAACCTTTTTATGTATAAATGCCTATACCGAAAGTCAACTTTCACTTGTTGACTTTTGTGAAATCGTTATTGTTTTAGCACCTCTTCGTGCCTAAACAATTTCGCCATGTATTTAACCAATCTCAACAGTAACAACTAAGGCTTTGGGTTTGTGAATGCCAACTTTGGCTCTAGTGGTCATAGGATGAGTGTTTTGTGGACGTGGTGGTTCTGGTATATCAATTGGTAGGTCAAGAATATGCATTACATTTACCGAGGGTGGATCATCATGAGTAGGACTAGGAAAAGGCGTATTACTTGTAGAAATTGGAGGCGTAGGAGAATTGTTTGGTGAAATGGGATTTTGTATATGAGGCAAGGTCGTGGGAGGTAATGTATGCAGGATAATATTTTGTGGGGTGTGTGTTTGGTTAGTCGGGTTGGGGTGAAAGGTGGGAAACAGAGTGGTACAAGGAAAGCTTTGCTCATCAAATGTGACACTATGTGCCACATAAATTCTACCAGTAGGATGTAGACACCGATAGCCCTTGTGTGAAGGATTGTAACCAAGAGAAACACATTGGGAAGTCTCAAAGGAAAGCTTATGTTGTTGATATGGTCGAAGTAGAGGGTATCATGCACATTCGAATACCTTGAAGAAGGTATAATCTGGTGCTTGCTGAAAGAGTACTTCAAATGGTGACTGAAACTTCAAGTTTGCAGTAGGTAGTCTATTGACAGTGAAGGTAGCTGAGACAAATGCATCCCACCAAAAGTATCTTTGCTTGGGAAAGAAATGTCAATCTCATATCAATGACATGTCGGTGCTTTTTTCTTGGCACAGCCTAATCGTTGATGCGTGTGTGGACACGAGCGTCGAACATTGAAACCAAGAAGTTGTAAACTCCTTTGGAGTGACATGTACTCTCCTCCCCTGTCCATTTATATAGGCTTGATCTTTTTATTGAATTTCCTTTCAACATACATATTAAATGTTTTAAGGAGTCAAGAACTTCTGACTTTTGTTTCATTGGAAAGATCCATGTAACTTGGAAAAATCATCTATGAAGTTGATATATTACCGATATCCACCCATAGAATTGCAAAAAGAAGGTCCCCAAAAATCAAAATGCACAAGATCAAAGCATGATTTTATTTTGGGTATTGACTTGGAAATGAAAAACAGTGCAGTTTGCCATATTGGCAGGCTTTGCAAAAAGGAACATCATTACAAGTGTTCTTTGGACTAAAAGAAGATACAACTTTCATCAAAACATGCTTGGAAGGATGCCCTAAGCAACAGTGCCAGAGAAACGCTGACGTATTCTTCTTGCTTCCCAATTCTTTGTTGGAATTGTAGTTGTAAACTTGAACAGTAGGGGCGGTTGAAGTGGTGAATCTCTCTGTAGCAACTCGCAACTTCGCTTGTGAAAGATCCAGGTGGTAGAGCCCATCTTTAAGAAAACCCTGTAGAAGTTGTTGATGTTGGGGATTAGGCTAGAAATAACCTTTGTTTTGTGATACAACTCAAGAAAATAGATACAAGTAAAAAAATCTTTGAGAATAGTTAAGCATAAATTACATAAATACAATAAGGTAAAAGTTTAGACTAGACCTTCCTTGAAGAACAAACCCTAGGAACATAAATCACAACCTATGATTTTATGTAAAACACAAAAGTTGCAAGGCTTGACACAAATGAAGATTTGTTGTCCGAAAATCTCTATTCCTAGCCTTCTCCATGGAAATACTTGAAGCTACAACAATGGAATGAGAATGGTATACACAAGCCTTGATCCTTCATACAAGCCAAGCTTTCTTGATGAAGATCTTTGAGAAAACTAGTAATCTTGGAGCTAGAGAGAGATAAAGTTTTTCTATTAGAGAGAGAGAGAGAGAGGTGAGTGATAAATTCACAAATTAACTCATATAAACCCCTTAAATAGTATAAGACCCTCATTAGGCTCAACCAATGAGATTAGAGTATTTAAATTTAATTTTTGGATGTTATTTACGTAACTGTACATAATTTTTGTAACCTGGCACTAGGCGATGTATTGCCTATGAACAAGTGATGCATCGCGTGGTCTATCTCAGCCAAGGGTTTCATGCTTCTGGTGACGCATCGTCGACGCCTCAATTTTGGAACTCCAAGACTTGTCTCAAAACACCTCCAGATGCTCCCAAACTTCTTGGGTACTCTCATACACTCCAAATAAATATTTTGGTTCCAAAAACTTCATTTATAAATGCCTATAGTGAAAGTTAACTTTCACATGTTGACTTTTGTGAAATCGTTATTATTTTAGCACCTCTTTGTGCCTAAACAATTTCACCATGCATTTCACCAATCTCAGCGTTCCCCCACTTGATTAAATACATCCTCATTTATCTAGCCAACAATATTAGTGCATAAAGTTAAGTACCTTTTGGGTTTGAACTTTACCTTAGTGAAAACACTACAAAGCTTAAATAGAAATGCTAAGGTATTCTTAAAAGATTGAACCCAACATTCCTAGTAATAAAAGTGGTATGTCTCACACACCTCTATCTGACTCCTTATGTATTTCCCACTGTTCACACTTAGCACTATTAGTGGCTTTGTGCTCGATCCATTGATGAACCATCCGGAGAGAAAAACTCATACTCTCTTGAGAGGTGGCCCACCTCTAGGTTCGCATAAGTGAAATTCTTACATCATCTTTACTACCTCTAGAAATGCTTGTTGCTCTTCAATTGAATTTCATTAAAAGCCCTAGGCTTAGCTCACCCTTGATGAGACTTTTAAGTTGTTAATGTTGAATCTATTCCCTTTATCGAATGATTTGTTCTTACCCGTTGAACTCTACACTTATTGTAAACATGTTTTGAGTTGTGTTGTAGTTATTGGGGAATCTATATATCACGGAGTTTCAGTCCCATCCATTTATTTATGGAACTAACCAAATCTCTCCCAAGAGATTTGTTAAATGGATTCGCTAAGTTCTCACATGATTTCACGTATGAAATTGATATGAACTTTTATCAATCAATTCCCTCACGTAGTCATGTCTTAGACTTATATGTCTAGACTTCCCATTATAAATATTGTTGTAAGCTTTAATCAAAGTGACTTGATTATCACAATGTATCGAAATCGTCGATACATCAACTGAGATTTTCAGTATCTCAAACTTGAGATCTCTTAGCCACTTTGCCTCTTTCCCGGTTGCCACTAGAGCTACATACTCAAACTCCAACTTTAGAGTTCCACTGGTTCCAAAGGCTAAAAGTTGAGTGACATATACATGTTTATTTCATGGAACCCCAAGAAACCACACCCCCACCAAGGATGAACACCCAACCAATTATGGAGAGATGATCTCCCACATCGGATATCCAACTAGCGTTGGTAGATCCTTCAAGTACCTTAGGAAACATAGAATATTGGAGGCATAACCCTTTGGTCCTCTTAAGGTATCCAAATACTCTTTCAATGACCTTCCAATGTAAGATATTTGGGTTTCTAGTAAACCTACTAAGTTTAAAAACTGCAAAATACAATGTTCGCTCTAGTACAATGATTGGCATACATCAAACTCCCAATTTCACTTGCATACTCTAGTTGAGCCACCGCTCCCCCTTCATTCTTTTCTAGCTTTTGACTTGAATCAAACGGTGTGTTTGCCTCTTTGATATTGAGATGACCAAACTTGACAATCATTTTCGCAATATAATGAGCTTGATCTTAGGCATATCCATCAACATTCCTTCTAACTTTAATACCAAATATGGTATCAACCTCTCCAAGGTCCTTTGTCTTAAAGTTAGAAGATAGAAATCTCTTCGTTTCTATTATGCCTTCCATGTTACTAGTCATTATCAACATATCATCAACATATGGGCACATTAAAATTACATAGTCATCACAAGTCTTAGAGTATAAACATTTGTTCGCACTATTGTGTCTGAACCCATCTGAAACAATGGCCTCATCGAACTTCTCATGCCATTGTTTTGGTGCTTGCTTCAAACCATATAATGATTTAACAAGCTTACACACCTTATGTTTATTTCCCTTTAGAACAAACCCTTCCAGTTGTTCCATGTACACCTCCTCATCGAGGTTACCATTTAGAAATATCATTTTGACATCGTTTTAATGAACATATATGTTGTTTATTGATGATAAGACAAACAACATTCTTATAGATGTTTTCATTACTATCGGTGCATAAGTATCAAAATAATCTATGCCCTCCTTTTGTCTAAACCCTTTGGCCACCAATCTTGCCTTATAGGCTTTAACGGTCCCATTAGTATTGTATTTCTTTAGAAATAACCACTTGCAAACAATTGGCTTTGATCCTTGTGGTAGATCAACAATCTCCCAAGTGTAGTTAGAAATAATTGAATCCATCTCATCATTTATTGCCTCTTTCCAAAAGTTAAGTCCGTTGAGGACATTGCTTCTTGGAAAGTTTTAGGATCGTCCTCCACTTGAAGTACCATAAGATACTTCCAAGTAACTCCCTTATGGTTTTCCTCTACTAGGTAAAGAGTCTCCACTTGAGAGGTTTAATTTTGTGATCCACTCTCTTTAAGCCTTTGGCTTCTTTTAGGTAATATCAGTTGCTTTACAACCATTGAAGGTAACTCCTCTTGAGTTCCTTCTAATGAGATCGGTTCTTGAGGTTTATTGTAATTGTACAACAAAATTTCAAAGAACTCTACTTCTCTTGATTCAATTATCACATTAGACTCCAAGTCTAATAGCCTATAGGCCTTGCTATTTGAGGCATAACCTATAAACACTGTAATATCCTCTTCTACTAGTAAGGGTATTTTAGTAATCTGGCTTGGGTCAATTTATTATGGTAAATTGTATGTTCTTATGTGTTTAATTATACGAACTATGATATGTATGATTTATGCTATATGTTTAGTTTATGTGTACCTTCTGGCAATCCACACACATTAGTTTCTTCAAGTATTAGGGGCCAAAGTGTAATAGAAGTTGAGTATTGGGGGTCAAAGTAGAATTATGGGTTTTTGTGATAGAGTGTGTAATTATGAGAAGTTAAAACTATTACTTTAGGATGGAAATTACAATAAGGGTGTAAAGTAATTATTAACAAAAAATTATAGGTTGGGGACAGTAATGTAATTTGGTTTTATCATATTAAAATCAGATTAAATAATTAATTAATAAAAGAATAGGTTTAGATGTCGTAGGAAAATTTTCAGATTCTGGTTTTGCGATAGACGAAAAGGGAAACATACCAAGAACAATCTCTCGTTCTTGATTTGTCATGAAGCTTGAGGTTTTGTAAGAGATCATTAGTTTGGATCTTGAAGGGCTAGGAGATCTCATAAGGAGCAAGAATCTAAGCTTTGTGGCTAAGATTTTGATTGTAAGTGTTCAAAGTTTACTGTTTAAGTGTTCTGTCAGATCTAAGTTTTTTTTTTTTGTTGAAGTTCTGGGACTATTTTTAATTGTTTATGAGATTATCAATGTTTAATTTAGGTTTATGATTCATAATATCTAGGTTCCAAGGGTTAGAAACATGTTAGAATAGCTTAATTGATGGGTTGGGGTCGAAATTTTGCGAATGGGGTCGATTCCTAGGTTTAAAAAACACACTTGTGATTTCCAGAAAAATGGCTTAGCACGACCGCGTTACCTGGCTGAATAGCCCTGGTGCTCTATGAGCGCGACCGTGCCCAGGCACTGGCACGACTGTGCCTGTTGCTCAGAAACATATATTTTGGGGATTTTATGTACCTTTTAGATATAAGTTTGTAATTTTTGGAACTTTATGCAGAGGGGTTTAAGACTTTCTTAAGAATAATATGGGGATGAATTAGTCTTAAAAAGAATATTAGTGGGTCTAATTATGGTTTTGTTTGGTTGAGGTTTTTAAAACTTTGATGTTATATGTTATGATTAGGCTCACTGAGGATACTTGAAGGGACACATTAGGGTGTATGGATCATGACTGCTTTCAAGGTAAGAAGAGTGGACACCTGCACACAGGATGTACACTCGACGTACTTTACGATAGTAATTGTTTGATATGGTATGTTTATGCTAATGTATGATTATGCTGGTGTATGATTATGTTTATTAGAGTACATGTAATTGTGGTTTATGTGTATACGTGATAGCTGTGATATGCTTACGTTTTAAAATGCACGTTTACGTTACGAAAAATTGTATGCTTATGATATGTTGAAATTGCATGCTTACGTTATACGATACTTGTCCAATTTAACTTGGGCTATGATATTTCATGATTTATGTTATAATTATCTTTATTGTTATTTATTTGAACTCCTGGTTATGGTTATGGGGTTGTGTCCTACACAACTCTTCTTGCTTGTCTTTGGCTCATGGGTACTCTGTGCTACAGGTAAAGACAAAGAAGTGGTTACTACGCAATAAATTGGAGAGCTTTGGCGGAGGGCATACACGTCGAGGATATAACGACCGTAAGGGATCACGCCTACATTGCGAATTTATTAAGTGTTTTTAGAATCATGTTTTAGTTTTGTTGACTAGGTTTAAAGTTGTTTATTTTAACCTTATTTATGTTAACTACCAAACTCCTTAGTTTTATTTTTTTTAACGTTTGGTTTGTACTTATGATAGATTTTCTATGAATAAAAGAGTATTTTTATTTAAAAATCAATTATGGCAACAATCAGTTAACGTTTCAAGAAACTGGGGCGTTACAAACACACATTTGATGACCCTTGGACCCAACTTGGTCGTTTTAGGCTCCGTGCTCTTGTAATAAGCAAAACACCCCCACACTTTGGGATACCTTAGGTTGAGCCTCTTTCCTTTCCATATCTCATATGGTGAAATTTGATTCTTCTTTAGAAGAATCCGGTTTAGAATATGACAAGTGGTAATCAAGACTTCTCCCCATAACGCAAAACTCAAATTCGCATGTAATAGCATAGCATTATTAATTTCAACATATGACCTATTATTTCTTTCCACTGTACCATTTTTTTTGGAGAGTATAAGGGGCTATACATTCATGTATTATACCATGCATCTCACAAAACACATTAAACTCATTCAAAAAGTATACACATCCCCCATCACTTCTAATCACTTTTATTTTCTTTTCCAATTGATTTTTAACTTTGTCTTTATAGATTTTAAACATTCTAAAGGTCTCGTCCTTATTCATAAGCAAATATACATATGTGAATCTAGTACAATCATCAATAAAGGTAATGAAATACATATTTCCTCCACTAGTAATTATTCCATTCAATTCACACAAATCACTATGTATCAAATCTAACACGCTAGTTTTCATTTCAATACTAGTAAAAGGTTTCTTTACCATCTTGGATTTAACTCATAGTTCACATTTATCATGCTCAACATCATTGCATACAATTAAGCCACATTTGATAACTCTTTTTATTGTACTAAATCCTTTACTAGCAAGTCTATTATGCCATAAAGTAATAGAATCAAAACCAAGCACATAAGAGGAAGATGAGCATGCATTATTATCAAAATCATTGTCTTTGGTACACAATTTCATCATCCCATCACACACATACCATTTTCCCACAAAGTAATGGCCTTTGGATAGAATTAGTTTACTAGCTTTATACACCACTTTGATGCCCGATTTTCTCAACAAATGCCTACTCACAAGGTTTCTACTCAGATTTGGAACATACAACACATTGGTCAAGAGAATCTTCTTTCTGGATGTGAAGTAAAGATCAACATTTATTTTGCCCAACACCTTGGACCTTTGATCATTCCCCATTTGGATATCCTGCTCATGCTTTAATTCTTCAAAGGTCTCGAGGACCTCTCTATCATAGGCTACATGAATGGTTACCACCCTTGCATATTTCCTTCGATGACATTCACCTCACTCAACACATACAACCAACTCCTCTTCGGTTATGTTGACTTTGGATCCATGGTTATGGGGCTATCGATACTTGCATTCTCTGTCCATGTGACCACTTTTGCCACAAACAAAACAAGAGCCTCTCACACCCTTGAATTTCCCTTCATTCTTCCTTGGAGCTAGATGAGTATCTTTCTTTGATTGAGGTTTCTTGTGAGTCTTCCCTTTGGATTGAGAGGGTTTCTCTATGGCATTAGCCTTGGATTTCCCAACATTGGACTCTTCATTACTCTCGTCTCTAGACCAAGACTCCTCTTCAATCCTTAGGTATTTTAAGATTTCTTCCAAATATATCTCTTCATTCTTATGGAGAATCTTCTTCCTATAGCCTCTCCAAGATGGAGGTAGTTTGACTATAACCCCTCCCACAATGAAGGGTTATGGAAATGTTATCTTAAGAGTAGACAACTTATTCATAATAACTTGAAGCTCATGTACTTAGGGAAATAAGGGTTTAGCATCAAAGAATTTAAATTCCATGTATTAAGTGATAAGGAATTTTTTGGTACCTTCTTCTTCTTCGGTTTTGTATTTTTTCTCAAGAGTTTCCCATATCTCGTTTGTCGATGTAGTGTTTGTGTAAAGATCATAGAGGCAATCCGACAAAACATTGACTATGTGGCCTCTACAAATGTGTTCATCTTCTTCCATTTTCTTCCTTTATTTTGATCACTTCTTGAGAACCACCATCCTTTGGAGGCTCCAAAGTCTTTAAGTCTTTGTCAAGAATGTAGTGAACTTCCAATGTTGTGAGGAGAAACTTGATCTTGTCTTTCCATCTTACAAAGTTTGAGCCATCAAACCTATCTAGTGTAACTAGATCTTAAGACATGAACTTGAGGGCTGAGATTGATGAACTTTCTTCCATGACTTTAACTAGCACAGAAGCCTTTAGAAATACACAAACTTTGACACAAAACAAAGGTTTAGAGATAGATATTTTTTATTGTTGGGGATTAGGCTATAGATAAAATTTGGTTTGTGATACAACTCAAGAGAAAAGATACAAGTAAAAAAATCTTTGAGAATAGTTAAACAAAAATTACATAAATACAATAAGGTAAGAGTTTAGAGTGGACCTTCCTTGAAGAACAAACCCTAGGAACATAAATCACAAGCTATGATTTTATATAAGACACAAAAGTTGCAAGGCTTGACACAAATGAAGATTTGTTGTCCAAAAATCTATATTCCTTGCATTCTCTATGGAAATGTTTGAAGCTACAACAATGGAATGATATTGGGATACACAAGCCTTGATCCTTCATACAAGTCAAGCTTTCTTGATGAAGATCTTGGAGAAAACCAGTAATCTTGGAGCTAGCGATAGAGGGAGAGATTTTTTCTTTTAGAGAGAGAGAGAGGTGAGTGATCAATTCACCAATTAACTCATATAAACCCATTAAATAGTATAGGACCTTCATTAAGCTCAACCAATGAGATTAGAGCATTTAAATTTAAGTTTGGAGGTTATTTACATAATTGTATGGACTTTTCGTAATAGCCAAGGCGATGCATCACTTGGTCCGTCTCAGCCAAGGGTTTCATGCTTTTATCCAAATGCTCCCAATCTTCTTGGGTGCTTTCATATACTCCAAATAAACATTTTTGACCCAAAAAGTTTATTTATAAAAGCCTATACTGAAAGTCAACTTTCATATTTTGACTTTTTGTGAAATCGTTATTATTTTAGCACAGTTTCTTGCCTAAATAATTTGACCATGTATTTGACCAATCTCAATAGTTGCTCCATGGTCTTGTCTTTGATAACACAAGACAAAAAATCAAAGTCTAAGATAACATTGTTATATTTTCTAAACTTAGATATGATTAGAAGATTTTTTGTTATAGTTTTGTTGGAAACAAAAGTTGGAATTAAATTGGAATCAATATGAGTAATTGGGATTGAAGATCCATTACTGGCTACTACTTTGGCTTTGCCTTTGTGTCTGTAGGGTTGGTGAATTGTTGAGCATCATTGTATATATGATGAGTTGCACCGTTGTCAACATACCAACTGCCATCATCGCGGGTGAGCCTGAATCAGAGACATAGGCTTGTGGTGTTGTATGCTGATTGTAGAAATTCTTGGAGTCAGAATATTGGATGCTCATGTCACATTGATGATAACATTGAAGAGCTGTGTGTCCTAACATTTGACAAACTTGGCAAATGACTTTGTTGCCACGACCACGACTGTAACGTCCCAAATTACCTAATAAGGAATAAGGCCTTGTTTAGGGGGCCAGGATGGTAAATTATGTAAATTATGTGATTATGTGATATATATGTATATCATTATATGGTTATGTGAGTTATATTATAATATGACTTGATATGCATGTTTAGGTGCATTAAATATGAACGTGGGCCCGTTTCTGATTATAAGGCCAATTTTCGTAATTTGGCCCGTTACGAGTATATTTGGCATATATGTAATATATGTGTGAGACCACATCATTTTATGGATATGTTTGGGTTACTCGGCACGAGGCGATCCTAGGGAGCAAGCTAGTAGGAAAGTCACAACGGGACCAATACTTGACTCGGAGAGAGTCAAGTGGTATTTTGGGTATTTAGTACAATACCGGGATATTAGGTAATAAGAATGAATATTTTGAGGATATATTTGAAGTTAGTGAGATCAGAAGGAAATTATGGGGATTTTGACTATTTTGCCCTCGGGGACATTTCTGGGGAACCCCGAGCATTGGAGACTTATTTAAGGTTACTTAAGCTTGAAGTAACCTCTCAGAAAACACACACACACACACTCTCTCTCTCTCTCTCTCTCTCTCTCCCGTTCTCCTTTTTGACACTCGATAGTATTTTCAAAGGAAACTCAAGTTTTAGAGCTCAGATTCAAGCAAAGTTAGAGTCATAACGATTCTAGGGAAGATTAGAAGCTTAACATCCTGAGGAATTTAGCTGGAAAACAACATAATTAGAGGTTATCACTAGGGGCTCGGAACTGGGATCGTGCTCGAGGGTCATTTATTGGTAACTCGTGCAGGGAGCAAAGGTAAGAAAACTGCACCCGATATGAGATACATGTAATTATGGCTTGGCTCGAATTATTGAACAAGAATATGGATAGGGCATGAATGCCTTAGAATGTGCATGATAATGATTATGCTTGTGATTATTAATTAAGCATGTAGAATGCTTTGTATTTGGATATTGGATATATGATATATGTTTGTCTACATTATCTGATTGAGAAAGGTTTGACTTATGAGTCAAGGACGACAATAGCACACTGAGCACTGGTCGAAAAGCATTGACTTAAGAGTCAAGGGCGTCCATAGCGCGTTGAGCGATGGTCGTTTTGGTTAGATTAACCAGGAGCACATCATATGCTTGTTCGACCTAATGGTCGTGGAAAACTCAGCTCTAGGTACGCTGGGCTAGCTCCAGGGCTGGTTATATACAGGATAGGGAAATGGGCCCCGGCATGACTTATATTAGTGCCATATCCTAGGGCTGGGCCCCGGACTTGACTTATGAGTCAAGAATGACATTAGCACGCTGAGTGCTGGTCGAAAAGCATTGACTTATAAGTCAAGGAAGGCAATAGCATTGAATGCTGGTCGAAAAGCATTGTCTTATAAGTTAAGGACGGCAATAGTGTTGGACGTTGGTCGAAAAGCATTGGCTTATGAGTCAAGGACGGCAATGGCACTGAACGCTGGTCGAAAAGCATTGACTTATAAGTTAAGGGCCATAATAGCCCACTGAGCGCTACTCGATATGGTTATGCCTAATCAGGAGCGTGACATACGCTTGACCGACCTATTGGTGGTGGGAAACGAAAGCACCAGGTATGCTGGGCCTGCTATAAGGATGGTTATACAGAGGATAGGGAAAATGGCCCAGGGGTGACTCATTAGTCTCATATCCTAGGGTGCCGAGCCCCAATATGTTTTATTAATCATGTATTAGGGCGCTGAGCCCCAGTATGATTCCATAGTCATGTAATTTGGGCATTGGAATGCGGTATGATTCATTGATCATTTATCTTGGGCTATTGGCCCCATATGATGTTGCAGATTATATGAATGGTATGAATGCATGAGTAGGGTTATTACTACTAGGCATGCATATTACGGTTTGATAACATGTTATTAACTTAGGTGACGATGTGTACATATGCGACTGCTCGACCACCATGGTCGAGGTTGTAACTTTTCCATCATAATTAACTTTTTTTTTTAAATTATTTTGGGAACCCATGTACGGAAGTAAACGTTTTAGTGAAATGTTTGTACCTTTTGACCAAAAATTTTAACCGTAAACCATTAATCATGTTTAACTACATGGTTATGGCCAAATGACTCGTTTAGCGGGTTTATCACTATTTAAAATACACAATGTAATGGTCCCTGAGTAGTAGGGCATTACAACTTGCTATCAGAGTGTGCCAAGGTTAAGGTTCCTAAAGACAAGCTGGGAATGTACACTCGTCACTAAAGACAAGCTCCACTCAGGGTATGGTGAATATTTATGTGGTTATGTGTTTAACTACTTAAATAAGATATAAATGCTTTATGTGGATGCCTTATTAGGAAGTATGAGACCGTTGACCCTCAAATTGGTCAATGACACGGAGTCAGATAAACGACAGAAAATGAAAGAAAAATAAGAAGAAATTCAAATGGAAAGCAAACGACATAAATAATTTATAGTGGTTCGGCCCCAATTGGATGGTAATGACCTACGTCCACTTAGTGTTCTTATTGATGTTGAATCCCAATACTGTGATCAATAAACTTGGGTTCACGAGTTTCACAAGCCTTGGGGAGATTACAACTTTGGTGAATAATCACACTATATTCTTCTCTCTGAGTCCCAAGATCCAAAGTTCCCCAATCCATTCCTTGAGCCCTTTGATTCTTATTTATAGGCTCAAGAAGATTACATGGGCCGATGGGCCTTAATTACAATAAAGACTTGCGTATCAAGGTAATAAAAGAAAATATAATTAATACAGATATTACAAGATTACAAATCCAAAAGGAAGTAAATGAAAGTATGCGACCAGACTGGTCGTACCTAAGCTCGAGGCTTGATAAATCAATAACTATCTGGTCGATGGTCGAACAAGACTCGTTCACTTAAAGTTGTCCCGTGCCTGCCACGTGTAAGTCAATCTTGCCACGTCATCACGAACCATTTTTGAGTAAACATTTGCCCCCCAAGTTTATTTTACTCCGACCAACATTTGGAAAATTAGACAAATGACCTTTCGTATGCCTTGTCAAATCTGTCAGAGCTGCCCATGCTTTCTCGAAAAAAGGCAACCAGTCATATCTTTGTAGTTTCCCATAAGTAGTCTAACGGCTATTATACTTACCTATGCCTTAGAAAGTTACCCCTTATGATTACCTAGGTAACTGCTCCTCGATCAATATAAATAACCCCTCAGAATCATTTTTCACTTTTTACTTTTCACTTTCTCCTCAAGAACACTGAAGAACAAGGCGTAGAAAACTCAGAAACCCAGACGACCTTGACGATCCACGAATTTTTTGCCCAGCCACCTGACTTAGCATCTCAGAGATTTACTCAAAACTTCATCCAAGTAAGTTTTTCAAACTTTTCAGTCGTTGAGATGCCATGTGGTATCTGTTTTATTCCTGTTTCGGACTTTGAGTTTTTCGAATGTTCTTGAAAAAAAAAACTGTTTTGGGGTAAATGGGTACATAGGTCTGAGCATGATAGGATAAGGAAATAACACTACATGAGGCTTAGGAATTAGTTTGGGCGGTAGGATTAGTGATTTAGGGCATAAAATCGAAGTAAAAATTCGATTTTTAGGCGCGTAGAAAAAATAGGGTTTTTCCTGCCCCAACTCAGAGTCGAAAGAAAACTTTTCACTTATGCTTTTCAATCCATTTGCCTAAAATTTAGTGTTTTGGTTACAATGTTGCTGGTTGTATAAACGCTTAGCTTTTATACACGAACAACGTTACTCCAACTTACACTTCTTGGTCTTTTGGTCGTAGATTCTCATCTCCCCTTCTCTGTTCACAGATTTTCATGCACGACCCGTGGGGATGTGAGAGGCCAATCGACAACGACTTGCTCGCGCAGTTACTCGAAGATCAGGAACAGCCTTCGCTGCTAATCCCAGAAATTCCTTTTTCTCGTAACCCTTCAGATAAACCCTCATCCAGTCCAAAAAACATGGGTCGAGTAAAATCCACTACTCAAAAGAAAAGGAAACAACCTCTCCTCCTGCCAAATAGCCTGCTCCTCAGGCTAAAAATCCCTCGACTAGCCCACATTCTGAAAACACCCATTAGCCAAGAATCCAAACGAAATCCCAACCTCAGAATGTCATTTGACCAGAGGTCGAATGGTACATGGTACCTCCTAGCAATATTTCAACTAGGATGGTAGGGAATTATCTCAAAAAGTACGAACTTTCTGGGATAAACCTAATCAAACCTTCCGTCCACCAGCGGGCAAACCTGCCTGGGGGTGCCTACAGCGCCTGGTCGAGATACCACATTGAGGCAGGGGAAACCTTACATCTTCATCCATTCTTCCAGGGGGTGGCCAATTATTTCGAGGTCGCTCCCTTCCAAATCACCCCAAATGGATATAGAGTGCTCTCTGCTCTCTATATCTTGTACAGCCACAAGAAGTAGCTTGTGCCTACACCGCACGAGATCAATTACTTATTTGATCTCAAGTCTAACCCCAATCTCAACAACACGAGGTTCTTCCATTTTTACCACCAGGAATCTGCTCGTACCTTCCTGAGTGAGACCACCTACAAATCCAACGTGGGAAAGTACTTCCAGGAGTACTTTCTAACAACAGACCTGGTCTCCCACAACCTGGTCTTCACAGAAGGAGATAATTTCTTAATTCTCTAGTCACTTACTTTCTTTTAGCTCTTCGGCACATTCCTTAGAATTTTAGTGCCATTCAGGTCCGTGGCGCCGACCATCTCCTACTCCAGAAATGGAGATACGAGCAGCTTCCCTGGCCAGCATGACTGATATAGAAAAAAGCGTCAAAGAGCTGGTCACGAAAAACAATCTAAGGTTGGTTGGCCTTTTGGCTCCTCACCAGGATGTGAGGGAAATGACTGCGGGGAGTGCTACCAACAGAGAAGTTCCCGAGCAGAACCAAGACGTGTCACAACCTCCGAGGAGGACAACGCGGGTGACTATTAGGGAACCCTCCAGCACCCCACGAGCAGCCTCTGACCCTACTCCTTCAGGAAAGGGCAAAAAGAAGGTTTCCGAACACCCTGCGCCTACTCTTGAATCTTCAGATGAGAACGGTACTTTCTTCTCACTCTTAGACAGTTTGCCCATTCCTTATCATTTATTTGACGGGGATGACAACTTTAAAAACACACCTAATTTAAATTCAGACTTCTTCAAGGCAGTGAGTGAGTGTAGCAGTAGTACAGTAAATAATGTAGCGACCAATAGTTGTAGCTCAGGTATTTTACTTACAATTTCTTTGCTCTTATTTCCTTGATGTAGTAAGTACATCTATTCATATTGTCTTACTTGTAGATATGTCATCTGAAGATATGTTCGAGCTTTATAGCGTACCCGCTGCTCCTTCGAGCAAGAAAATGGGGAGCAGACCACACTGCGGAGAGAGCAGCAAGAACCCTCCGACGAAAACGGCTCAGACTGGGGACCCTCCAGCACAGTTCCTTCGAAGGAAACAACACCTCCTTCATCTCCCCTTGACCAGACATCTCCCCCAGCTCCCGTCACCTACAACCTTCCTTCCTCAGCACCTGCCGACCAGACACCTCCTGATCAAACTGGAGATGCCCTGACGAATGTCGTGCTCAGCTCGGCTAAGGAGAGAATGACCAAACTTTCGAGGCACTGATGCAGCATAGAGGCCATCATCAGCACCGACTCCATGGAGGTCGACTAGATAATTAATCACGCGCTGAACGAAATAGCCAGTGTAAGCTGCTATCTATTGTTGAGCTTTATTTATTTTCTGCCATCACCTTATCTTTTTGTTGATCGCAGGGAATGCTAACTATGACCGCCAGCTGGCGCCACTCAAGGGCTTTGATTAACCAATTCAAAGAGTCTGAGGCCAATCATGCTGAGGAGTCCAAGATGATTGAGAAGAAAAATGCAGAACTGCTCGAGCAGAACACCAAGCTGGCCGAAGAGTTGAAGCAGTTCCAGGCTGCCTTGACCAAAGCCATTGGAGAAAAAGAGAAGTATAAGGAGGCTTCCTTGGTCAACTTCAAGGAAGCCACTAAGCTTCAAGATGACCTGGTCATTAGCAGAAAGGAAACTGAGGTGCTGGAGGGGCGCATCAAGGAGCTCGAGGAGACTAATGCCAACAACTTGGAGAGGTATAAGGGAGCCACCTCTAACTGCTTCTACGCGTTTTGGAAGCACAACCACAAGGCAGACTTCAGCTATCTCTCTGAGTGCATGAGGCGAACTGAGATAAACCGATTCCTTGCTTGCTTGGAGGAAGAGGAGAGAGCGAAAATCCCAGCCTCCCCCGAAATTTCCTTGGCCATGGGCATTGATGGCATGGAAGAGGAAGTTGGGGCCTCTGTCGACCAGCAAACTCCTCAAGACCCTCCTGCTGCTTCATAATTTTACTTGTTTTTCTTTAATTTTAACTTATAGTTTAAGACACACGAACTACGGTTTGTGATGTCGAAACAATTTATATTTTTATTGCTGCACGGGCAGCTTTCCTTTTAATAGACAATTACATCCGAGCAGTAACTGATTGCGGTGTAAAGGATTTTTCTTTTGACATTATAATATTTTTATTATAACACCTGTTCGCATGATCGAACTTAGCATAACACTTTGGTTTGATTTAACAAAATTTAAACAAAACTTTGAAAAATACCCTAAGTACCGTAACATGCTTTCACTTATTTTGCTCATGTGTTTACATACCTATTGATATGCTTTGCTTACTAGATACCTTATATGCCCCCCAAGTGATTGAGGAGCTTTAGGTCCTTGGTCACTTGCCTTGACCAAGACCTGTTCGAACATTTCTGCTCGTAATAGAGATATATAAAAAATGATTATTATAGCAAAACAACACATGTAATGAGCAAATACTTGTAATAAATACAATAGTTAGCAAGATTGACTGGCTGCGCACATTCCCTTTTATTTCTCGTAATAAATGGACAATCGTGTCTGTACGAGTGATAAAAAATATGATCTTACACTTATAAGCGATTGGTCACAAGAATGACTAACCCTTGTTAATAAACTTGTAAAAAGTAAAATTAATACAAGCCAATTCTTTAAGAAGAATTTTTTATTGGTAGTACTTGCGCAGGTGTTCTCCATTCCAATAGCGAGGAATGAAATCTCCATTTAAGCGAGCAAGTTTATAAGTGCCTGGATGGAGGACTTCCTCGATTTGGTATGGTCCTTCCCAATTAGGCCTGAGTACTCCAGCAGCTTGATCGCGGGTGTTAAGGAAAACCCATCTAAGTACCAGATCTACCACATTAAATTTTCTTTCACGTACTTTAGAGTTGAAATACTGGGCGACCTTTTGCTGGTAAGCTGCTACTCGAAGTTGGGCTTGCTCGTGCCTTTCCTCGACCAAATCCAAAGATTCCATTAATAACTGGTTATTAGCGCCTTGATCGTATGTTATCCTTCGATGCGATGGCAGATCTAGTTCAACAGGTAACATAGCTTCATATCCATAGGCCAAGGAAAATGGAGTATGGTCCGTTGCTGTTCGATGGGATGTTCTATACAACCAGAGTACTTCAGGCAACTGCTCTGGCCATGCCCCTTTTGCTTCTTCAAGCCTCTTCTTCAGAGTATATTTTAGTGTTTTATTGACAGCCTCGACGTGTCCGTTTGCCTACGGATGAGCTACTGAAGAAAAGCTTTTGATAATTCCATGTCGTTCGCAAAAATCCGTGAACATATCACTATCAAACTGAGTGTTGTTGTCTGAGACAATTTTTCTTGGCAATCCATAGCAACACACTATGTTCTTGATCACAAAATCCAGCACTTTCTTGGTTGTTATGGTTGCAAGTGGCTCAGCTTCGGCCCACTTCATGAAGTAATCAACAGCCACCACAACATATTTGACGCTGCCCTTTCAAGTGGGCAAGGACCCGATTAAGTCTATTCCACAGACTGCAAATGGCCACGAACTTTGCATCTGCTTTAGCTCATTAAGGGCTGCTCACAGAATCTTGGAGAATCTCTGACACTTGTCGCATTATCGAAAAATTCCACCGAGTCTTCATTCATTGTTGGCCAAAAGTACCCTTGCCTTAGGATCTTTTTCGATAAACTCTGCCCCCTAGCGTGATCGCCGCAGAAACCTTCATGGACCTCTCGCATCAATTCTGTGGCCTTTTCCTTTGAGACAGACCTTAGGAGTGGCATTGAGTACCCTCTTCGGTATAGAATTCCATTGACCAAGATAAAACGAGCAGCCTGCCTCTGGAGGGTCCTTGCTTTGTTTCTGTCCGTCGGCAACACTCCATGCACCAAGTACTCAGTGAAAGGTGCCATCCATGTATCTGCTGCCTGAATTGCTAGAGAAGTTTCTTCTGTTTTGATGCTTGGTGTGAACAGCCGTTCAACAGGCACTATATTCAGTGTGCCTTGCTGGAGAGTATATCTTTCAAACTGTGCCAACAAATCCTTTGTTTTGTTCAAGTAAGCAACCATCTTCAGACCCCGGACTTGATATTCTCCAGTAATATGATTATCCACCAACTGGGAGTCACTATAGATTTCAAGTGACTTTATGTTCATGTCCTTGGCTAATCGTAAACCAGCGAGCAGTGCTTCATACTCGACTTCGTTGTTGGACGCTGTGAAGTCAAATCTGATTGCGTAGTGGAATCGATGTCCTTCAAGTGTTACCAAAATCCCTCTAGCTCCAGCGTGATGTTCATTAGAAGAACCGTCTGAAAACAACTTCCAAGAGGGAGTTTGGCTTTGAGGTTCAGGCTCTTCTGTCTGTTCACTGTCTGGAAGCCCAATGAGCTCTGCGACGAAGTCGGATAGAGCTTGCCCTTTTAATGCTACTCGTGGTAAGTAGAAAAGTTCAAACTGCCCAAGCTCAACTGGCCATTTCAATAATCGGCCAGCGGCTTCTGCAGAACTTGTCGTAGGGGCTGGTCGGTTAGTACTGTGATGGGGTGAGCTTGAAAGTACGGTCGTAGCTTTCTAGAGGCTAAAATCAAGCAGTAGGCCAATTTTTCAATGGGCGGATACCGCAATTCTGCCCCTATTAGCTTTTTGCTTACATAGTATACAATTTTTTGCACATTTTCCTCCTCTCTTACCAGAACCTCACTAGCAGCATATTCTGTGATCGCCAAGTAGATGAGCAAAGTTTCCTTTTCCACCAGCTTAGATAGAATCAGTGGCGGAGACATATGGGACTTTAAAGCCCAGAAATCCTGTTCGCACTCCTCTGTCCACTCAAATTTCATATTGCCTCTAAGTAGATTAAAAAATGGGATGCACTTGTCTGTAGATTTGGAGATAAATCTACTTAGAGCAGCGATTCTCCCGGTTAAAGTTGGACATCTTTTATCTTTGTTGGCGATTTCATATCGACCAGTGCCTTGATCTTTTCGGGATTAGCTTCAATATCTCGTGAGTTCACTATAAATCCCAAAAATCCCCCTGATCCAACTCCGAAGGAACACTTGAGAGGATTCAGCTTCATCTGATACTTGTTCAAGACGTTGAAGCACTCTTGCAGGTCCCCTATGTGTTCTTCTACCTTCTTCGAATTAACCAGCATGTCATCAACATATACTTCCATGTTTGTACCGATCAACTCTTTAAACATATGATTGACTAGTCGTTGGTAAGTCGCACCAGCGTTTTTCAAAACGAAGGGCATTACTTTGTAATAGTAAAGCCCTGTATTGGTCCAAAAGCTAGTGTGATCCTCATCAGGTGGGTGCATACTGATCTGATTGTACCCAGAGTATGCATCCATAAATGACGAGATCTCGTGCCCTGAAGTGGCATCGACCAGCTGATCGATCCTTGGGAATGGGAAACAATCTTTCGGGCAGGATTTAGTAAGGTCTGTGAAATCCACGCATGTTCTCCACTTTCCATTCGTCTTGGGTACTAGTACGGGATTAGAGACCCATGATGGATAAAACGCTACCCTGATGAATCTGTTCTCCTTCAGCTTCTCGAATTCTTCCTTTAAAGCTTTTGATCTATCTTAGTCGAGCAGCCTTCTTTTCTGTTGCACTGGTGGAAAGATTTTATCAATGTTCATGACATGGCTGATAACTGTTGGGTCAATTCCAACCATGTCTTTATGCGACCAGGCAAAGACTTCCTGGTTCTTCTTCAAAAATTCCACCAACTTTTGTTTTGTCGTTGTCTCTAAGTTTTTATCGACTTTCACAACCCTGGTCGGATCTGCTTCATCGAGTTGGACCTCTTCGAGGTCCTCGATTGGTCCTACTTCTTCATCAAAATCTCCAAAGCGAGGATCTGAATCCCTATCCTCACTTTGGGCAACACCCTATTTTGTGACGCATTCACCTGATTGGGCTTGTATTTCATTGGCCAATTGCAACTCTTTTCCAGTGTCTTCCCTCAATCCACCTCTCTTTGCCTTAGAAATTGAAGAATTATAGCATTCCCTCGCTTCTCGCTGGTTTCCCAGCACACATCCTACCCCTGCGTCAGTTGGGAATTTCATGGTGAGGTGCCAGACCGAGGTTACAGCTCGCAGGTCAACCAAAATATGCCTTCCAATTACAACATTGTATGTTGAAGGACAATCAACTACTATAAAAGTAGTGAGTAATGTCTTGTTCGCAGGCGCAGTTCCTGCTGTAACCAAAAGTCTAATCGACCCTGTAGGTGCATGCCCTTCACCAGAAAAACCATAAATGGTATGGTTGCATGGCTCCAGGTCCTTCACGGATAACTTCATCCTCTCTAGTGAAAATTTGTACAAGATATTTACTAAGCTCCCTGTATCAACTAACACCCTTTTGACCATCATGTTGGCTATCTGGACATCCACGACCAGAGGGTCCGAGTGAGGAAATCGGACGTGCTGAGCGTCAAGCTCAGAGAAAGTTATTAGATCCTCCTTTGTTCGAGCTTTTTTAGGTGCTCACTCCTCCACACTCAGCATCTCGATGTCTTGGTCGTGGCGTAAGGTTCGAGCATATCACTCCCTTGCCTCCCACTATCTCCTGCAAGGTGTGGGCCGCCATAGATGGTGAGCAACGTACCTACCACATGAGCTGGCTGTAAAGGTGGTGAGCGTTGGCGTACGGGCGCCTGCTCGTTGCCTCCTTGAGCCTCTCGCTGAGAATCTCCCATGGCTCGTACGTATCTCCTCAGGTGTCCTTGTTTGATAAGGAACTCAATCTCGTCTTTCAGCTGGTTACACTCATTAGTGTCATGACCATAGTCGTTGTGAAAACGACAAAATTTTGTTATATCTCTCTTTGAGATATCCTTCCTTATAGGCGCTGGTCGCTTATAAGGGACATTGGAGCTAGTTTCCTGGTAAACCTCTGCTCTGCTCTCGACAAGGGCCGTGTAGTTGGTGAACCTTGGCTCATACCTATTGCTTTTAGGGCGCTTATTTTCGAATGTTGATGGCTCATTGCTCGCCCGTTTTCCACCGTTTTTACCGTTCCTGTTGCCTTTGTCGTTGCCATTGGGTTTATCCGCCTCGTTGGCGGCTTTAGCGGGATCTTCTTTTGGTCCCTTTTCTTTCGCAGGCGACTTCCCCTTGTTGGCAATCGCATCCTCGAGCTTAATGTATCGATCTGCTCGATCAAGAAACTCCTGGGTACTTTTCACCCCATTCTTTCTTAAGCTGTTCCAGAGGGGAGAATGACATCTTACTCCAACAATAAGGGCCATCATTTTCCCTTCATCGCCAACAGTTTTAGCCCCAGCAGCTGCTCGCATGAAACGCTAGACATACTCCTTCAAGGATTTTCCCTCCTTCTGACGTATCTCAACTAGCTGGTTTGCTTCAGTCGGGTGAACACGACCAGCATAGAATTGCCCGTAGAATTCTTTCGCGAACATTTCCCATGATACTATACTAGCAGGAGGGAACATAAAGAACCACTCCTGAGCAGTGTCAGATAGGGTGGCCGGAAAGATCCTGCAGCGGGCATCATCCGACACCTTCTGGATGTCCATCTGTATCTCAAACTTGTTCACGTGAGATACTGGGTCCCCATACCCATAGAAGTTTGGCAGTACTGACATCTTGAATTTGTTGGGGGTTTCTACCACAGCTATTCTTTGTATGAATGGAGTGCCCCTTCTCTGATCATATTTGATGTGGGATGTCCGGCTTCCTACTAGCTGCTGGACAACCTGGTTTAATGCATTGATCTAGGCCTGTACGGCGTCTGGGATCGCTGGGGCGACTAGTGCCGGAGGAGCGTACTCATTGTTCCTTTCGCGCCTGTCGTTGAGCATGTCTCTTAGGTCATCATCTCTGCGCCTTTGCTCGCTAGCGCCCAAACGATCAAAGATGTTAGGTTGCCTAGGCTGCCCCCCAGCGTTTTGGCTCGCTAGCCTATTTTCTCTTGGTGGGGGATTCCTTTCTCTACCTCTTCCTTCATGACCTCGACCAGCATTCCTCCTACCAGAGTCAGCTTCATTATAGTCATTATATACAACTTCTATTTCTAGAAGTGTTTCCAGAAAGTGAATAAATCATGGTCAAAATGCGGCTTGAAGTCTCAGACTTGCGTTATAGAGCATGAACGACATGTGTTGAGCATCTTCAATGTAATATTTTCCACACATAATGTCTTGAAACTCCACAATCAACACGAAATCCATCTTATTTATCGTATTTAACATGTTTCTTCTCATTTCACTCCATATTATGTACTTGACAATTAAAACCCGAAACAAGAAGAAAACAAGCATAAGTCTGTGCTAAAAAATCCTAAATAACTAAAAACATAACATAAAACAATCTCTAAAACAAACCTAAAATGAACCTAACAAATTCTCCCAAACTTAACATTTACTCGCCCTCGAGTAAAGACTCACACTAAACTCACAAAACTCAAACACAGACTACACAAACTTATGAATCAATTCAACAACACTGAATTAGCCTCAATTTCAGAAAATCTCACACAAAAGTCCAAATTCCCGATTTGTAGAAACAATCCAGAATTTCAGTTAAACCACACCGACAACCTGATTCAATCCAAAAATGCCTATTCAACCATAACCACAAAAATTACTCAACAATTGAATCTATGTATGCATGCCAAAAACTCACCATCAATCCATCAAACCATTTATCCATATGCCTGCATTGTTCACTACTCTCCACTAATGTAGACAAAATATGCTCAAGAATCACTAGGACTTTAGGCTCATAACAATAGGCTTAGGCAATGGGTAGATATATGTCATTTAGGCTCCAAATTACCATAAGCATATGAACTTACAAACCAACAATTCACCTAAACAAAACCCCATATGAACCCAAGTAAAGGTTGAGAAACACTTATTTCACTTAATCATTTTTTTTCAAACTCAACTCCCCCAAACTTGTTTTTGTGAAAGCATAACAAGAGTGTAGCTTGGATTTTCAAACTTCTATTAGTTTGCTTTTTTTTTTTTCAATTCTCAACATTTTTACTCTTAATTACAATACACCAAATTACAAAACTAATCACATCCCATTACAATTCATTACTCAGTATTTATCCATATGCTCATAGTAATTTGGTAAAGGAATGAAAACTAACAAAATATCTATTTGGCTCACAATTGGTGTCAAACAACAAAGAGGATAATTTTAGGCTCAACAAGGGTAACAATGGAAAATTACTTTTGGGTTGGCTTGAAAGGCTCAAACGTTCCAAGAAATTGCCTAACTCACTTTCCTAAGCATATTTCATCTAGGATTTCGTCTCAAATGGTAAACAAGAAAGTTCTAGATTCATTCATTCATCAAACCACAAGCCAATTTTAACAATGCATATATTCAAATTCAAATTGCAAAGAATTTTTCAATCATGGCTTAACATTCGAATTTTTTTATGGATCGACAAAAAACTACCAATGCAGTCTAACCAAGCACACAGATTCAATTAATCAAAATTTCAAAAATTTGCACAACATTTTTTTACATATCATAGGCTAGCATTGGCAACTTGATTCACACAAACACAACACAACATTTAACTAAGATAAAACTCAAACAACAACAAACACAAACGAACAACACGACACAAACACACAAAATATCAAGACTCCTCCCCCAAACTTGATTGACGCATTGTCCCCAATGTGACATAAAAAAGAAAATGAGAGAAAACTTACCAACGGTCCAGCTAAACATCATCAAAATGGAGGTGACGAAGGCGGTGATTGGAAAGTTTAGTTTGTCCCAGGCACTGCAGCTCAAAATAAAGATTTTTTTTTCTTTTTTTGTCATATTTTTCATGTATTTCACGATTCAAAAATTACAAACTAAACTAAAAATTATTGAAAATAAAATCTAAGCCTAAGAACAAAAATTAAAAAAGAGTTTAAAAGAAAATAAAAATTACAAACTCATAAAAACTTGAATTAAAAATAACATTGGGTTGCCTCCCAAAAGCGCTTTATTTAACGTCTCCAGCTGGACGCTCACTTCCTTCATTAAACTTCAAGTCGGGTCAAGACCACCCCGCTCATCCTTTAGAGCCACAGTAGCATGAGTTTGCCCTTGCTTCTTGTGATTAGAAATTGGTTGTACTTTCCCCCGCTCATATAACATTCAAATTCTTTCACTAAAGTACTTTTTTAATCGGTTTCGCCCCTTCCTCGTTCTGGTTTTCACTATGGAGCTTGTCTTAGAGCCTTCCAACTTGCTCTCTCCTTGGTTCACCACTTCAACTCTACAACACATTGGAATTTCTATTGCTGCAAAAACTTTAAATATAACTTCCTCTTTTTGCACTCCCAGCTTTAATTCACATTTTTGTACATCAATTAATGCCCTACCAGCGCTAAGACTGGCCTTCCAAGTATTATTGGAATATTTTCATCTTCCTCAATATCTAAAATAATAAAGTCCGCAGGAAAGATGAATTTACCCACTTTTACCAATACATCCTCAATAACTCCATGAGGATGATTAACTGTCCTATCTGCCATCTGCAAAGACACTGTAGTTGGCCGAGCTTCTCCCAAATTCAGCTTCTAAAAGATTGATGGAGGCATCAAATTCACACTAGCCCCTAAATCACATAATGTCTTTGTTTCCACTAAACTCCCTATAGAACATGGGATATTGAAACTACCAGGATCTTTAAGCTTTGGAGGTAGTTTCTTCTGTAGTATTGTGCTGCACTCTTCAGTTAATGCAACTGTCTCATAATCCTCTAGCTTCTTTTTCTTTGACAAAATTTCCTTCATGAACTTCACATAGCTGGGCATCTGCTCTAATGCTTCTACAAACGGTATATTAATATGTAGCTTCTTGAACACCTCTAAAAACTTTGCAAACTACTTATCCAAATTATGCTTGCGAAGCCTTTGTGGATATGGAATTATAACATGGTGCTCAATACTTACAGGTGGCACCTCCTCTTCCTTCCTAAGGTCTTCAGTAACCTTTTCTTCATTAGACTTCTCTTTCTTTAGAAAATCTACAGTAACCTCCACTTGTGCTGGACTAGTGACATATTGATCCTCTATCTTCTTGCCCTTGTTTTCTACTGTAGGCCCCTCATACATAGTCTCACTCCTTAAGGATATTGCATTACACTGCTCTTTAGCATTAACTTCTGTAGTGCTAGGAAAATTTCCTTGAGCTCTATTCGACATTAAAGTAGCCAACTGCCCTATTTGAGTCTCCAAACTCCTTATGGACGCTCTGGTTTCAATAATGAATTGGTTAAGTACATCAGGTTGAGGTTTAGCTGGTTTCATTGGCATTTGTTGCGGTCTATTTTGTGGTTGATAATATCCAGGTGGAGGGTATTGTTGTGAATGTTGCTGTGGATATGGTGGTCTATTTTGGGCAGGTTGATATTGTGGCTGAGGTGGAGGATAAGGTTGTAAAGTATTTTGATTATTAGACAAGGAAAAATTAGGATGATTCTTCCAAGCTGGGGTGTAGGTCATGGAATTTGGATTATTGAGTTGTTTCGGGTAATTCCCTATAGCTTGTACTTCTTCCATGGGCATATTATTCATATCTAGAGCAGGGCATTGGTTGGGTAAATGGATCGTTCCACACAATTCACATAAGTTTTGAACTTGCATAGCTTGAGGTGAGATTGTAGTCTTTTGTAATTGCTTTGTCAAGGCTGCTACTTGAGCAAAAAGCATTGATATAGCGTCCAATTCCATCATTCCAGCCACCTTCTTTGGTTGTCCCCTGTCAGTTGTCCATTGGCAATTATTCATCACCATCTCCTCTAATAGCTCATACACCTCATTAGCACTCTTACTCATAAAGACACCTCCCGCCGCAGCATCTATAATTGTCCTAGTTGTTCCATTTAACCCATTGTAAAAATTATGCACCAACATCCACTTTTCTATTCCATGGTGTGGACACTTCCTTAACAACTCCTTAAAGCGCTCCCAAGAATCATACAGTGACTCTCCTTCCATATGATAAAAGTTATTAATCTCTCCCCTTAACTTGGCAGCCTTCGCTGGAGGAAAGAACTTGGCAAGGAAATTTTGAGCTAACTCCTCCCATGTAGTGATAGAATTCGCCTGTAAGGATATCAACCAACTCTTCGCCCTATCCCTTAGTGAAAATGGGAATAGCCTTAATCTTATAGCATCATCACTCACCCCATTCATCTTGAACGTGTCAAATAACTCCAGAAAATTAGCTATGTGAAAATTGGGGTCCTCCGTTGGCATACCTCCAAACTAGAAAGTTGATTGGACCATTTGAAGGATTGTTGGCTTAATCTCAAAATTGTTTTCTGCAATGGTTGGAGGTCTAATGCATGAATGCACTCCTGTAACAGTAGGAAGTACATAATCTCTCAAAGTTCTTGGTCCTTGCTCCCTTGGAACCTCTGCAGCCCCTTGAGCATTATTAGCACCATTTCCCAAATTGTCAGTCATGGTAAACTCCAATCTCCTCTTTGTTTTCCTGTTCTGTCTACACATTCTTTCAATTTCCAGATTGATTGGTATAGTCCCCTTGTGTCTATTGCTTCGCATATACCAACAAGTCCTGAAACACAATGGAACCTTGATCCAAATAAATATTAACAGAAATTAAATAAAATAAAATAACCAAATTAGAACAAATAACAATAACTGTGATATTGGCAATTAAGTCCCCGACAACGACGCTAAAAACTTGATCGTGAAAATCTATACACGCAAGTATACGTGGTCGAATAAAGTAATATATAATAAATAGAGTGTCGATCCCACGAGGACTGATTTCCAAATACCACTAATTGATTTTCAAATTCTATTTGGTGAATTAAAATTTAATTGAATAATTAAAAGTAAAAGGAATACTATAAACTATGAGCAAAAATTAAAGAACTGGAAACAAAACAATGAATCAACTAATTATAAAACAATAATAAAAAGCCTAGGAATTAATTTCATCAACTGTTCATTCTATTAATTTTAATAATCAATTCTAAATCTCTTCTTTCTATTCTAATAGTAGGTTAATATAATCGATTCCTATTCTTTTTCAAGATATAAGATCTCAATCTATATGCAGGTTTTCTACATTTCTGTGATAAACTTGAACATATAAAAGGCATTAAACATGGAAACATAATTACTACACAAGTCATACAGGTACTTTCGTCCAATATGCAACCTATGTCTATACAATGATAGCATATTCAATTCTCATCTTTCGAATTTTGAATCAAAACCATTAAATCAAGTAAATAGTGATCAAGTATTTACTAGCATTAAACAAACATCATATAGATTAGAATAGAAAAGAAGTATCAATAGAAAATTATAATAAAATTAAATAGAAATCCCAGTGACTATATTAATTCCTAGATAAAAGAAATTAGTTCATAAATAACATGATGGAAATAAACTGCAAATAATTGTTCATAAAATCAACCTAAAGAATTCAGATGAAAACAGGAAACTAATTACAACAGCCTCTTCTAATCTAGGGTTTTTAAAAACTGAGACTACTCTCCAAAATCGCAGAATAATGTTCCTTAAATAGTCTTCCAAGATTCCCAAGTGAATAGACCATTTTGCCCTACAAAAAGTGGTTTAAAATCTGCAAAACGCGTATACAGCACTGTAGCGCTGTGTTTTGAGCGCTGTAACGCTCAGAGCCAAAATGCCTAAAATTTTGTTCACTAGCGCTGTAGCGCCCTTTAAATAGCGCTGGGGCGCTGCCTTTCAGTTCTTGATAGCGCTGGGGCGCTATCTTTGTAGCACTGGGGCGCTACTTCCAGAATAGAACGGAAACTCGTTTCGAATAGCCAGCAGCGTCAGCTCATCGTATTTTGATCATAACTCTGAATTGAATGATTCAAAAAGCTATGGAAAGTTAAGAGAAATATATACAACTTCTATTTCTTGAAGTGTATCCAAAAAGTGAATAAATCATGGTCAAAATGCGGCTTGAAGTCTCAAACTTGCGTTATAGAGCATAAACGACGTGTGTTGAGCATCTTCAATGTAATATTTTCCACACATAATGTCTTGAAACTCCACAATCAACACGAAATCCATCTTATTTATCATATTTAACATGTTTCTTCTTATTTCACTCCATATTATGTACTTGACCATTAAAACCTGAAACAAGAAGAAAACAAGCATAAATCTGCGCTAAACAATCCTAAATAACTAAAAACATAACATAAAACAATCTCTAAAACAAACCTAAAATGAACCTAACAATCTCTACCTATGCTAAGGTGGTAGGGAGGGCCCTTGTTGTTGAGGCCACATGAAATGAGATATGCAGAGCTTAGGCAGTGATACATGGACCAGGCAGGGGCAAAGGCCCCAGTGATCAGAAAGGAAAATATATCAACATATTCGGTACCTCTGGACTAGAAAAGGGGTTCCAAAGTGCTCAAATGGGCCATCAGGGTGAGGGCGAGGAATGGAAACTCTACCCGGAATGCACTCGGTGCAGGAGGTGCTATCTGGGAGAATGCCGAGGAAAGGCATGTTTCTTATGTGGGATGGTTGGGCACCTCAAAAGGGACTGCCCAGGGCTAATGAAGGATGAACCAAAGGGAGCGAATAGCTCGACTCCAGCTCGAGTGTTTACTTTGACACAGTCAGAGTTAGAGGCTGAGGCTGGTCCCTCAGTAGTGACAGGTTAGCTTCCTAGTTATGATTCTTATATTACGCTGATTGGTTCTAGTGTCATGTCTTCTTTGTTTTGTTGCATTTAGTGAAAGTATTGAATTATTATGTGGATTATGTGGTTATGTTGTGATGAGAATTTGGAGCCCTACTGGTAACTCTTAAGAGATGGGTTATGTTATTGTGGGAAAATACTCATCAATTGACTTGATAGAGTTGGTTATGACCAACTTTGATATGACCTTGGATATGGATTTGGTTAGTCAAGTATGGGGCAATGAGAGATTGCAAGGAAAGATGGTAACCCTTGAGCCTGAGGGTGAGGATCCCTTTGTATTTGTTGGCACTGTTCATGGAGCCCATATACTTATGATATTTGTACTTAGAGCTAGAGACCTATTGCAGGATGGGTGCATAGGATTCTTAGCTAGGGTAGTGGATACCACTTAGGTCGTGCCAGTGGGACTAGGACAGACTAGATTAGTCTGTGAGTTTCTGGATGTGTTTCCAGAGGATCTATCAGGCTTACCTCTACACCGAGAGATAGAATGGTGATTATGTTGGTGCCAGGGACGGAACTAGCGTCTAGGGCACTGTATTGAACGGCTCTAACAAAGTTGTAGGGACTAAAGGTTCAGTTACAAGGTAAAGACAATATTCTCCAAGGTAGATCTTCGATCTGGTTATCACCAGCTGAGGATTAGGGATAAGGATTATGCAGAATACTACTTTTTGTATCAGATTTGAGCATTACGAGTTTTTAGTCATGTTATTTGGATTGACTAATGCTCCGACATCACTTATGGATTTGATGAACAGGGTGTTCAAAGATTATCTAAATCTGTTTGTGATCGTTTTTATCGACGATATTTTGGTATACTCTCAGTCAGAGATTGGTCAAGGCCAAGGAATGCCTCAGAGGTCAGGAGTTTCCTTAGATTGGTAGGGTATTACATGCATTTTGTGGAAGAGTTCTCAAGGATTTCTATCTTATTGACAGAGTTGACACGCAAATCAAAAGTTTGCATGGTCAGATAAATGTGAGACAACTTCCAAGAACAGAAGCGGTGATTAATGATAACTCTAGTTTTGAATCTTCCTGCAGATCAGAACGAGTTTATGGTTTATTGTGACGCCTTGAGAAAGGAGTTGGGTTGTGTTCTTATGTAGACAGAAAAAGGAAATTGCCTATGCATCATGTTGGTTGAAGGATATGAACAGAGCTAAAGTAGAGTTACTGGTGGGCCAGGTGGCCAACATTACTTATAAGTTTACTGTTTTAGAGAGGATCAAAGGGAAACAGTTGAGTGGCCCACAAATGAGAAAGATTAGAGAGGATGTTCTAGCTGGAATAACTAAGGACTATACAGTGTCAAGCATGATTTGATTTAGGTATGAGGATCAGATTTGGGTTCCGATAGACACTGAGATTAATTGGGAGATTCTGGATGAATCTCATATTACCCCTTATTCTCTACATTCAGGCACCATGAAGATGTACTAGGATCTGAAAGCTTTATATTGGTAGCCTGGGATACTATTGATTGACAGTGCAGCGAAAACATGGGATAATATTTCAATGCAATAATAACAATTATTAAAGCATGAGATCGAATCACTCTAAGAACCATATAAAGAATGAGATCTTTCTCATGTGACATGAATCTGAAAAAATGAAAATTACAAATACATTTTCTAGATGTAGAACACATAGATCAAATAGCATCTTAGCCTCCTAACCCATCATCCATACTATGACTCGCACAAAGAGAATGAGACAGGTGGATGTCTATGCTATTTGGTAGGATACACAATAACACACTTTTGAATCTCAACACATGAGAGAGTGTTCTTCTCACAAAGAGAACAAAGTTATCTATTTTTTCTCTCTTGGCAAATATATCGTGAAATTGAATCTGATGTCTCTCCTTAGTTTTTCTTGATTTATATTTTATTAATATAAAAATAGAAATAAGACCTAGCCCTAATCACATTGGGCCTATGCGTGGGCCACAATCTATTTGGACTGTGGTTGGCGCCAACTACAGGGGCTTTGGGCCCTGTGATATTTTATCTCTATAAAATGCTATTTGTTGGGCTTTTATCATATTATTTTATGTAGTATACAATTACACCACAAAATTAAATATGATTAAATTAATTTTCACTAAAAATTAATTTTACAAAATTATCAATATGATTTTATTTGTCATTAAATATTATTTCATAAATAATATCTTGAATATTATTTCACAAATAATATTATTTTGTGAGATTAAAAGTAATACTTTATTATTTTTAAGTAATTCCTTTTAATACCAAAATCTTACCACTGTGTTATCGAGTTAGTATGGAGACAGTATGAACCCATAGTTCTAAGCTCCAATAATTTAATTAATTTCACTAACTCTTAGTTCCATTAATTAATTTATTAACTATGAATTGTTCCACTATAAATTTATAGTTGAACTCTCAAAACTATAGTCTTATATTATTAGAAGCTATAACTATAATACCGTCCATTGATTTAGTCATTGCATGAGTTATGACCCTTTGCTAGTTGTTCATAATTAAAGCTAGGTCTTAATGTTTGTTAACTTCTTTAATTATGTCTTTATCAATTAGCTCTATTGATCCTCTAATAAACATTATTTTATAAATTTAATTATAGAATGAAATTTATGTTCTCTAATAGAAATTGAACATTCTATGTTCAAACTTCGAATCAACACTAAAAAGTACAACTAATCTACTTTCATTTAAGTAAGGAGCAGATTCCATATTTGTGAAGTATGTTCCCAGCCACTTGTAGTTCTATGACTCCAAGATATCAGTAATTCAGTAGTAGTAATATTGAACCTTACCAGATAAATCAAAAGTCATAAAAGCACAAATAGCATTTCATCGCTCACTTCAAGATTGATGTCAACTCTCAAACGATCATCGATTGATTAATGTTGAACTTCTATATTTTGACTGAGATTATCAGAAGTTCTTTTTTTTATTGTGTCTATATACGGTACCTCTATCTTTTTGTATCACTACACTTACCAGTCTATATAAATTGTTTTGTCTTAAACCTAAGATATGTACTCATAATCTTTATTAAATGTAGCTCCCACTTTATTTAGCGATTACGAACAATTTTTATATTATTATCTTGAATTAAATCATCTTGCATATATATCATTATATATATACTTAATTCAAAACCACATCAATAATATTAGATCTTCATGATAAATGACATGTATAATTAAATACAAATATGAGTGCAAAATATTAACTTTATTTAGTTAACAATAATCATTCAAACAGAAATATGCATTAAGAGCACAAATCCCAACATCATCAACATTCATAGAGCCTTTCTTGAGCATTTGAAGAAACAGAGTTGGAAAGCACGATCATTTGATCGAACAACAATCATTCTCTCAAAGACAGAGCAAATCTCACGAGAAAATTCACAGCGAAGAATGTGTCTGGTCATAGGTTCAAAAAGTGAGTTCATAAGCCAATTTATAAGGAATTGATCACAACGCATCCAATGTTCAAAAGCGGGATTAGGATTAGTCATATCTTCAAGAAGTTCTGGTGGACATGGAATGGTTCCAACGAGGATTCCATGCAGATTGTGTGCACGAGTGACTGGAAGAGCTAGAGATCTCTAGTAGGAGTAATTGGTTCGATCTAATCTCAGATTCAGAGGAGCGAGAGTGGCATTGAACGGCAGATTGTTTGCCGGAGCTGCAATCGGAGCTGCGATCGGAGGTTTCTGTGGTGGAGCAGATGTGGATCTAGGCACATTGGTTGGTGGATTGATGTGTGGATTCTCAGATGATTCAGCAGTGGAAGCATGCGATGCACTGGCTTCTGATGCCATGTTTGGATTCTAAGAAAGTTGAATGTAACAGAGAGAATAATGTTGAGCAAGAAAAACGGAGGAATGCAAGACTTGACAAAATGAGAAAAATGAGCTCAGCGACAGCTTGAGCTTAGCCTCTAATCATATATATATATATATATACACGACCCTTGAAACAAGAATTAATTACAATAAAATAACAGACTAATGCACTTTTATCCTAACTGTAGCTAACAGACTCTGAGCAGGGTCATTAACATATGTAATAAAATTACCACTAAAGAAAGACAAAAGAAGCAACACCGACCACTTGTAATGGGAAGTTTTTTCCTCAATGTATGAGATCATATAACTAGGATAATACTTATTGCTGCCGAGCTTAGTTGGTTCCCTCGTATCTTCTATGCAAAGTTCTGGATAATAGAAGTAATCATTTGAAGCATGAGTTGCAAACATTGCAAAAAATGCTAATTAGTTATCTTCATTTGTATCAAATAGCACCCATTGCCATATCACTAAACAGTTGAAATGTCAATAATAAACCAATGAGCCTCTCCCATAGCCTGAATAAGATATATCCCAACGTTTTAGACAACTTTTGATATGCCACTCTCAACTTTATTCAACAGTATGAGCATATACACTACACACCAAAGTGATCAATCATGAGTCATTATATGCATATAACCAATTAGCTGATGTGGCCTCATACTCTTGCAAGACAAGTAAAACAAGATCCCGTATTTAGATAAGTGAATGTGGTGAAGAAAGATAAACATCTTTCAATATGTTTTGATAAGAATCTTTGCTACACAAAGCAGTAAATACCAAACCAAAACAACAACGAAAATAGTGATAAAAAGTTAATTGAAAATATTTTACTCGAAAATTGAAGACCCACCTTTCCAAAAATATACTTAATATAACCTTCAATGCCAATCCTACAACCTTATCAAAGGAGTCATACATAGTATGTATATATAACTACATAAACGAAAGGCAGACTAAAGTTTAAGTCATAAACATTAGAAAGGCATTCCAAACACTTATAGCATGTATGCATCGAAATAAGGGTGCACCTTCCAAATATTATTTAAATGTATCAAAATTATATAATGCACATCAGTGAAGACATATCATATCTATACATATTTGTCAATAATGCTTCTCTGCTATTTATCAAAACGTCCCTCCTAAAATCAGTGATTGAAACTTTTCTGATACACTCAGAATTAGAAACCGGTCAATCACAATCATCAACTTGAGAAAACATTGAGAAGCAATTATATCCACACAAAACATTGATACCTGCTATCATTCCCACTATCCAATCTTACTTAAACACCAACCAATGATACTTCATACTTGTGTGCGTTCATCATACTGATTGTAATTATTATATATAAAATTGTGAAACATGGTCACTGGTCATATCATCAGTGGTCATAACAGAAGCATATAATCACAAACTAGTACTAACTATTAACCATTCAAAAATGTATTTGGTGTGGGAAAAGCCTACTATTTGTTCCCATAAGATCAGTGGGAAAGGTAGCAAAGAAGGACATAAGGTAATGAAGCTATACTAACGTATATATATAAAAAGTACATATATCTTATCATTTACTCTTGTTTGTAGTCATGGGAAACTTATAAACGAAGAATGTCGGAATGAACATTCTATTGATGCATAAGACCCTACAGAAAGTCAAACACAAAGGGATTCTTGTTGTTTCTCGTTATTAGTAGTTTTAAGGTCATATCATCAATTGTGTATGTGCTGTGCCTCAAATGAAAGTTTTTCAATCACTCAAACTCCATCAACAATTCTATATTTCATATTTGGTTGAGTAACCAACAAAATTAAAGAGAGAGAAAGGGAAACCTTATTGGCCAATTCTTGAGCAGATGCGAGAGAATTGGACCTTTGAGCTTGGACTGATGGTGATGCCCTGCCATTTTGAATCAAATTTGGTTGCCAGATATCGAGAGCTCCCTCCAATTCCACATCCCACATCCACAAACTGCTTCTTCTCATTCCTTAGAATCGATGCCAGCAAATCGGAGGGCCTTTTCGATCATGCGAATCTGGTATGAGTATGCGTTGCAAAAGAAGACGAAGAAGAACCAACCACCTCCATGGATATAGAAGAGCAGGACCTCAAGCAAAGAATTCTTTGAGGGTTTTTGGAATTTTTCTCGGCAGCTCCATCAACTTGCTTGGTGAGAAAAGGGCTCGACTCGTCAACGCCATTGTTGTTGGTATCGTTATCGTTGTTATTTGTTAAACAATAGAATATTTCATTTCCCTTTTACTGTTATCTCTTTGCTATTGGTAGATATTTTCTTTTTCATTGTTATATTGCCAAGTGGCTCTTTATTTCCTTTCACGTGTAATATATAAAGCTAGTACTGTGTACCATTACTTCTCAAAGAATACAATACACACTTTCTCTTATTCCTTCTGTCATGGTATCAGGCCTTCCTTATGGCATCCGAAGGCAGTACTAATTCCACCCCACTTATGGAGGACGAAAATACCCAAAACCCCCCTCCAAACCCTAGTATCATAAACCCTGAAACTATTTCTCCTGCCGCCGCCCCTACCGTTCCCCACTCTTCTTTCTCATCTACCCACCCTTCTCTTCCAAATTTCACTCAAACAATTTCAGTCAAGCTTGATGATTCAAACTATCTTGTATGGAGAATGCAAATGCAGAACATTATTATTGCCAATGGCCTTGAAGGATACATTGACAGTTCGGTCCTCTGCCCCTCACAGTTTCTCGGCCCCGACTCCTCCTCCCCGAACCCCAACTTTCAAGCATGGCATCGGTGTAACAGGTTGCTCATGAGCTGGTTGTACGCCTCTCTCTCTGATTCCTTGCTTGGGCAAATCGTTAGCTTCACGACGGCAGCTGAGATATGGGTCTCCCTCGAACGTACGTACACAGCTGCCTCTTTTGCCCACAGCTCCAATTTTCGCACTGCTCTGCAATCCTTACGGAAAGATGGTCTTACTGCTTCAGCTTATTTGCAAAAGCTGAAATCCTTGTGCAATACTCTTGCCTCTGTTGGTGAACCGATTTCATCTCAAGACCATCTCTCCTACCTTCTCAATGGTTTAGGCCCTGAGTACAATGCCTTTGTTATACCCATCCTTGCTCGGCCGATTCCCCCTACTATAGAAGAAGTTCATGCTCTTCTCCTCAGTTATGAGGCTCGACTTGAACGTCAAACAGCTGCTGCTTCCATTAGCTCCCTTCAAGCCAACTTTGCCAAACTTCCCTTTCCCAAACCGAGACCACCATCACCCACTTCCTCAAACCACTCTCGACCACCACCAACTTCATCTCATCCCACCTCTTTCTCATCTTCACACCGACCTCCCTCTCGTCCATCTATGCCCTGGATTCAACCCAATTCCCGTCCACAAACTCGCCCACCCAAATGCCAAATATGCTTCAAGATTGGTCACACCGCCATAACTTGCTACCATCGCGCCAATCTCAATTTCCAACCCAATTCTCCCAGGCCCTTCAATGCTTACCTTACCCAACAAAGACCCTCCTCACCCACCCCACCCTTACTACCCACTCCCCCATCCACCAACTCCTTCTCTGATTCGGCGTGGTATATGGATTCGGGTGCCTCTCACCACTTCACTCCCGACCTTAACTTACTGGAATCAGCAGCTCCTTACACGGGTATTGATCAAATTACTATGGGCAACGGTAAGTCGGCTAGTATCTCTCATGTGGGCTCTGCATATCTTCCCTCATCCCTCTCTTCTTCTCTTAAACTTTGTCGTTTATATTATTCACCCTCACTGTCCAAAAATCTGCTTAGTGTTTCTCAGCTTTGTACGGATAATAATGCATATGTTGAATTTCACCCCACTCATTTTCTTGTGAAACACCAGGTCAATCATCAAATTCTTCTCACAGGTCTTCTTGATCAAGGCATCTACCGAGTCCACTCCTCCACCAAGTCACCTCCCTGGGCCTCTCCCCTTTTACTTTACTCCTCAAAGTCGTCCATTGATCTGTGGCATTCAAGGCTGGGTCACCCTAGTTTAGATGTTATCTCTCATGTTTCTTCTCAATGTAATTTTCATTTTCCACGAAGAGAGTCTCTCTCATTTTGTCAATCTTGTTAATTAGGAAAATCTCATAGGCTGAGTTTTCCTAACTCTGTATCTCAGGCTTCAAAGCCTTTTGAACTAATACATTCCGATATTTGGGGTCCAGCCCCGGTTTCTTCTATTACTGGCGTTAAATATTTTCTGTTGTTCATTGATGATTTCACGCGATTTACCTGGTTTTATTTACTTACTAATAGAGATGAAGCTTTTTCCACATTTCTCACATTTCAAAACTTAGTCTCCACGCAATTTCACTCCACTATTCAAACTGTCCGCACAGATTGGGGCGGTGAATACCGACCTCTGTCCCGTTTCTTCACTAATCATGGAATCAAACACGAAATTTCTTGTCCTCACACCCCTCAACAAAATGGTCGTGTAGAACGCAAAAATTGTCACATAGTTGAAACCGGCCTCACCATGCTTGCTCATGCTCACTTACCCCTCTCATATTGGCCGTATGCCTTTTCCACCGCCACCTACTTAATCAATAGACTTCCTACTCGAGTTCTCCAATACCACAGTCCATATCAACTTCTTTATCAAAAATCTCCTAACTACTCTCTTCTTAGAGTCTTTGGCTGTCAATGTTTCCCTTTTCTTCGCCCCTATAATCACCACAAACTTGAGTTTCGCTCTCATTCGTGCACCTTTCTTGGTTATAGTAGCAAACATAAAGGATACTTGTGTCTCCATCCCATTTCTGGTCGTATATTCATCACTCGTCATGTCATTTTCAATGAGTCCAATTTCCCTTTCTCCTCACTCTCGGCCTCCCATCCTCCTCCTCAACAAGCACACTCTCTTGTCCCTTGTCTACCTTTTTCTCCATCTCCCCACAGCCATGTCCAACCTCCTCTTCCCACCACTAATTTCTCGGCTCCATCATCCCATCAGCCCCACTCCCCCACTCCCGTCCCCTCTCCCAACTCCCCAACACCCGCCCCACTCAGCCCTATTTCCCGTCCTCCTCAACTTCATCTTCTCCTTCCTCGTCCACTGCCCCCTCACCTATTTCCCCACATAATACTCCTATTATGGTTGATATGAATGGTCCACATACGCTTCCCGTTGCCCTTACTAATTTGCATCCTATGATTACTAGAGCTAAATCGGGCATCCATAAGCCCCGTTTATTTTTTAGTGTGGCTGCAGGGACTCCCGTTGAACCATCCAGTTTTCGTGAAGCTAGTACTGACCCTCGCTGGAATGAAGCCATGAGAGCCGAGATCAATGCCTTAAGATCGCAAAATACTTGGGTTCTTGTTCCTCCCCCTGCTGGTGCGCGTATTGTTGGGTGCAAATAGGTCTATCGCATCAAACTTTGTGCTGATGGTTCTGTGGACAGGTACAAAGCACGCCTTGTCGCGAAAGGGTTCCACCAAACGCAAGGAATAGACTACCATGAAACGTTCAGTCCAGTCATTAAGCCGAACTCCATTCGGCTTGTTCTATCCCTTGCTGTCTCATTTAATTGGTCCATCAAGCAACTTGACATTCAGAATGCCTTCCTCCATGGTGATTTGACCGAAACAGTATACATGAAACAACCCCAGGGATTCGTGGATTCCTCTCATCCTCACCACGTTTGTCAGCTGTCTAAGTCTCTTTATGGGTTGAAACAGTCCCCGCGGGCTTGGTTTCTTAAATTGAGCACTGCTCTCCTTGATTGGGGTTTTGCTGCTTCACAAGCTGATGCTTCGCTTTTTATTTACAGAAAGCAAGATGTTGTGGTTGTACTGCTTATATACGTTGATGATATTATCCTCACAGGTTCAAGTGATGCCGTCCTTGCCGGTCTCTTAACATTTCTGGGCATGATAACTCTAGGAATTAGAGTTATTTTACCATATTTTATATGCTAATTGTTGCTTAGTTCTTGAGTTTTTAATTAACTTATTAAGTTTTTATGTAATTTTTAATTTATTAGTCTTACTGTAGTTTTCTAGATTTTTATATGTTTTTATAGATATTTTATTATAATATGTTGTAATTTAATTATTTAAAATTTGTGTTGTTAGATTATAAGTATAAAAAAATGTTATTTTATTGATCTTAGTTTCTAAAGTAGATTAAATTTCAATTAGTATTTTCATGGACTTAATTTGAGTTATTTTACAATTGAAAATATTTAATTCTAATTTAATATTTACTTATTTTGTAATAAATTGTTGCATTTTAATGCTCTTGAAAAGAGAAGAAAAAATGTTAGTTTTGAAGAGAAAAGGAAATAAAAGTGATATTTTTGTAGAAAGTAACAAGAAAATATTTTCTTTACAGGCCCATGCTAGAGCCCAGGCCCACGGTCAGCTTCAGCTCCAAACCAGCTTTCGGGCCTCTGCCCCATTCAGGCCCAATCTGGGCCCGTTCCCTTCCTGCCCAGCTGCCAGCCCAAGCGCCTGGCCCAATTTGTCCCTCACGCCTGGCAAGCCTCCCAGCCATGCAGCCAACGCCAGCTGTCCATTGCATCCAAGCCACTGCCCTCTTCAGCCAAAGCAACCCCACACCCAACCAGCCTCCCTGCAGCAGCCACTTGCCAGCCCAAACCTATGCCACCAACATTTTGAGCCCATAAAAATGTCAATTTGTACTCTTGTCCCCTATATTCAAAAATGCCACTTTTTACCCATTTTCTATACACTTTTTACCCCAAAATCATCATCACTCCTACAATTTACCCCTATTTACCATATTATTATTAATTTAATCAATTTACTTAATTTAAATTGATTATTTTAATAATCTCATTTTGGCTATAAATAAGGGTTTTGAAGACCATTTTGGGGTGCTTAATGTTTTGGTTACCATCTTTTTCTCTCATTTTCTCTCTACCATTCTCTCTTCCATTTGGGTTTTTCAAGAGCATTTTGCAAGTATGTATGTCATTTATTTTGTAATTTCTACTCTAGTTATGTGCTTCTAATCTTTTTTATAATATTATTAAGATCATGATGAAGCAACTTGTAACTAGGTAATATTTATGTTGTATGTTGATTTCCCTTGTAATACAACAAAGTTTATGGATTTTTCTTCTATTTCTTTCATCTTAAATATCTTGTATTTTAGATTGTTAGAACATATTTACACTTTGTTCTTCATTAGTGCATAAACATAATATTCTTTGTGTAAGATGTGTCATTAAATTGTACACATCCATGCTTAGAACAAAAATATTATGTTTTGCCTTATAAATAATGTTCATTGATTTATTTGTTATTTCATTAGATTGATTTACACTAAATGCTTTGAAATTATAATTTTGAAAAGTGAAGAAAAATCATATCTTTTTATAAGAAATTTGTGTTTAAAATTATAAATATTTTTGGAAAAGGATAGTTTAAATTATTTTAACTATCACTAAAACTTGGGAATCAATATACTAATAAATATTATTAAACTTACATTTTGTGGATTCTAGTATCTTAATAATCTTTTCTTTTAACACTTATTGTCAAATCATTATTGGTTCATTTTCATTCTCTTAAATAGCTTTATTTGTCAATCTTTTATTTTATGTTCATAATATTAAAACTCATCAATCTTTGGAACTAGGTTAGAATTTATTACTTTTGATTTAAAATAGTTTCATTTTCGATTTTAGACAACTCCTTTGGGTTCGACATCCTTGCTTACACGATCACTATTCTATATGGACGATTCGTGCGCTTGCGATATATATAATTTTTAAACATACCCGTTTTGGGTCCATCAGGGCACCAAGTTCGCAGTAAAGGATCTTGGGCCTCTCCATTTTTTCCTTGGCATTCAAGTTTCTCGGTCCCGCTCAGGTCTTCACTTGTCACAATCCAAATATATTCGAGACCTCCTCACCAAGACCCAACTTCTGGACTCCAAACCTGTGGCTACACCAATGGCGTTACAATCACTGTCCTTGTACGACGGTGAGTTACTCTCGGACCCTACATCTTTCCGTAGCTTGGTTGGCGCACTGCAGTATTGCACTATGACTCGACCCGATATTTCTTTCGCTGTGAACAAGCTCTGTCAGTTTCTCCATGCTCCAACAAGTGTACACTACCAAGCAGCCAAACGGGTACTTCGGTACCTCAAAGGCACCCCTCATCTCGGTATACTTCTTCAACCCGATCACTCTCATGACCTTCACTGTTTTACGGATGCCGATTGGGCTTCTTGCCCAGATGATCGCAGGAGCACTAGCGCCTACTGTGTGTTCCTCAGTCTCAATCTCATTTCTTGGTCATCCGCCAAACAAAAAGTGGTCTCCCGTTCCAGCACCGAGTCCGAGTACCGTGCCTTAGCTAATGGAGCTTCCGAAATATTTTGGCTTCAATCATTAATGGCTGAGCTTGGTTTTCCTCTACGAGCTCCACCGACTCTTCATTGTGACAATATGAGCATGTTGACCCAAACTCTTAAGTCTCCTTGTTTTGATGATTAACAAATATTTGATTATTATTTGTTACTAATGATTTGTTGATTTTGTAGCAAAAACTAAAGTGAATTAGCACTTCAAAGTCAAAATTATGACCAAGGGCAAAATGGTCATTTTACCAAGTTTTCCGGAAACGACCCGAATTGGACTTCAAGACTCAAGAAACTCAAGATAAAGGTTTAACTTCATTTCTTAGTCTTGTAAAGTGATTGCAAGTATACTTTAAGTCATAAGTATAGAATTTGGCTCACTCATGCACTAAAAAATGGTGATTTTTTAAAATGAGAAATAATTATCCTAAATTCACTTTTAAGAAAATACATCCCGATACGGTCGTAACGCAATTGGAATTTTTGAAATCGGATAAACGAGCTAAAAGTTATAAAGAATTGAAAAATGGGAAAATAGGCTTAAAACTGATTTTGCTCTCTGTTTGCCATCCGGAATTCCGGATGGGCAACCGGAATTCCGGTTGCTTCCAACCGGAATTCCGGTTCCCTCATCCGGACTTCCGGTTCGCGGCAGACAGCTTCGCAAATTAATCCCTAACGGCTATAAACGGCTAGTTTTTTCCCAAACTCTATATAAACTCGTCTTTTACTTCAAATTGGTTGTTGGCTGAGCATTTATTACATATACCAAACCAAATCCATTGATTTCAAAGAGCTTTCAAAGTTTACTCATCCAAACACATATTCACACACTTGAGCCAAAATTTGTATTTATTTCTTCTAAGTGTGCTTGCTAATCACTCTAGGTTTCTCATTGTATTATCATACTTCTAGAGTGATTTTTGCTTGTAATATCAAACACATTCCCATATTGAGATTGAGGTGAGGTTGGCACCGGTTTTGTAAACAACCCGGTTAGAGTGAGATTGGCACTTCAACAATCCGAAAAAGAGGTTGATAGTCCTTGGTGGTGGAAAACTATTGTAAGAGGTTTGGAAATACCTTGGTGAAAAATTCCCGGTTGTAAGGGTTAGTCAAGCCCGCTAACTTGGCTCGATAGTTGAACTCAAAGCTAGGTCCTTAGCTTTGAAGACCAAGGACGTAGGTGGCTTAGTTCTACCGAACCTTGTAAAATTCGAGAGTTTGCGATTTCTTAACCTTCAACTCTTTACATTACAAGTTTAATTATTTGCTATATCTATTTGATTGCCATATTATTTGCTTTTGCTTGATAAATTTGATTTATTGCATAATTTGGCATATTAAGTTTTAAATTTCTGAAATTAGTTTAAATTTCCAATTCACCCCCCCTCTTGGAAACATATCTTGGGTTAACAGAGCACTCTGCACTTAGCATCCAATCCGGTCTTCCACTCTCGCACCAAACACGTTGAAATCGACTATCACTTCGTTCGGGAACGTGTCAAACGTGGTCATCTCCAGCTCTGTTTCACTCCGTCCGATGACCAAGTGGCCGATTGTCTCACCAAACCTCTACTCACTTCACGGTTTCAAGAGTTGAGAACCAAACTCATAGTTCTTCCAAGTACCGTGTGTTTGCGGGGGGTGTTAAACAATAGAATATTTCATTTCCCTTTTACTGTTATCTCTTTGCTATTGGTAAATATTTTCTCTTTCATTGTTGTATTGCCAAGTGGCTCTTTATTTCCTTTCACGTGTAATATATAAAGCTAGTACAGTGTACCATTACTTCTCAAGGAATACAATACACACTTTCTCTGATTCCTTCTGTCATTATTGTTGGTCGCCATGATCGAAGAAATGCAAGAAAAAGTTCTCCAAAATTGAAATGTTTAAAACAAAATTAGAAAAAATTTGAAAGTGAAAAATTGTTGTTTTCAAAATTTTATAAATTTTAATTAAAATTAAAAAAAATAAAAAGTGAAAGCGACTTACCGAACACGTTTTCACCATTTGTTTCCAAAATTTTAATTATTTAATAAAAAACTGTTTATTTACAGGTTACCAAATGTGCCCATTATATAAATTTGGGCTGTTGTAAAAATTAAACATAAAAATAGAAATATTATTTTATTTTTGTTTTTTTATTTTTAAAAAATAAAAATATGTAAATAAAAACATTTCTGGTAATTATTTTTGTTTTCAAAAATAAAAAATAATAAATGCGTTAGGTAATTTTTATTTTTATTTTTTGTTTAACAATATAATAAGTTGATTTGGAGAAAAAAAAATTTAAAACTTTTTAAAAAAAATTTGAAAATAGAAAAATTTTATTTTTAAAATTTAATAAATTTTAATTAAAATTTAAAAAAATAATAAATAAAAATAAAGTTACCAAACATATTTTATATTTAATTGTCAAATTTTTTATTAATTAAATAAAAAACTGTTGTTTCAAGTGTTTCCAAAATTATGTTCTTTTCTTGTCTCTCTTTGTGTATTCTGTAGATGGATAAAAAGCTGTATGTTACCTTGTTTTGCATTGGTAGCTTTCTGAGTATAACAAGAAATGGCAAAAGACCCATTTGTGTTTGTCTGTTGGGAAACCTTCAAAATGCCTTTTTAGGTAGTATATGTTTCATGTGAGTGGGTATATACTCTATCTCTCCCCATAAATATATATATATAGATATATAATTATCATAATGGTGGAGCAAAATCCTAGTAAGAAGAAACAAAAATGACATCTTGGGAACAAAATAGTTTATGAATAAGAAACACCTTCTAAGCAACTTAAAAGTTATCTCTGCCGTCTATGTTTTTCTTTTGGAAGTTTCTACCAGCTCAGGCTTTACCTTGATCAACAACAATAAAAGAAAAAAAAATGAAAAAAGTAGTCCTTTTATTTTTCAAGTTATTTTCTCAAAGTTTGATCTTTTGATACATGGTGGTTGTTTACATGAGTTAACAAGTTCTGCTCAAGTCTTTTGATGCTTAACTAGCTTTGTTTCAAACTTTCATACACAGGTTTGAGTCTTGGTTTCCTTAAAGTTTTCATTTTACTTGCTTGCTCTATTGATAAAAACATCAGTTGAGGATATCTTTGTTTGATGTTAGGCTGTTGCCAAAATTGTGAGGAGTTTCTAAAGCCTCGTCTGTTTTGGACAATGGTTCAAAGAGCTCTGGTGTTTGTGCTGCTTGCTTTGAACCAGTTGTTACATGTAGCAGGAGACACAGACCCTGAAGACTGTAAGTTCTATTCAAATTCAAATATGCATATGAAATACACAGTTTTTTTTTTCATGTAAATTCACTCTATTGTTTTGTATGTATATGTATTACAGACCTGTGGTTTTATTATTCAGCTTTCTTTGCACCTCAAGCTTGTTGGCAACTTGGTGCTTGCACAAATAGTTTCAGTCATGATAAATTTAAAACATTATTCTCTAATCTCTGTATGCTTAATGCTTGAAGAATATTGACTTATTTATTGTGTCTCATGTAGTGGTAATCCGAAATATGATTTCTCAAATCTTATTGAATTAAAAGACAAATTAATCAGTCTTTTCAATATCCTGAACATCTTTTCTGTATTATTATGGAAGGAAATGGTTGTTTTAGTGGTAAATCATATATCTATTTCATAATCATTATCTCTGTACAGACAATGCATTGCTGTCTCTCATGAGAAGTTGGGAGAATTTATCAATGAATTGGGGGGGTCAAGATCCTTGTGGAGAAAATTGGCAAGGAGTTTGGTGTTCTGGCTCACGTGTAACCAAGATGTAAGTTTTGGTATGAATGAAAAGATGTTTGCAATAAATTCTTTGACATTAACAAGATTTTCTTTTGATTTTAGAATACTACCAAGTATGAACCTGGTGGGTACTCTATCTGACAATATCGAGCAACTATCTGAGCTTCGGTCTCTGTAGGTGTTCTGTTTTCAGTCTTTTCTACTTTTAGAGCTCTCAAATGATTGGTAACATTCTTTTTGCTGAATAAAAATAAAATGGTTAATCATTGGTAATGAAACAATTATGCATCACACTAACACGTTTTTATGAATAATTACGAGCCATGCATCTCCTGAAGCATTTCAGTGGGATTTATTATTGGATTGATAGTGCTGAACTTTTTTTTTCAACTTCCAAGATGTTGAGTTTTTACCTTGTTGTATTTGATTGGTTTCTTTGGGAACATTCCTGACTGGTGTTTCTTTGCAAAGGGATCTTTCTTATAACAAGGACCTGGGAGGAATGCTACTGCCATCAATTGGGAATCTAAAAAAATTAGAAACCTTGTAAGAAATTGAATTCAAAACTTGAAACTCAACGTGGGTTGTTTAAAATAAATAAATAAAAGTCATATCTAATTCCTGGACTTCTTACTTTCATAGCAGAGCTCTGATTGATTGCAATTTTTATGGTCCTATTCCAGACTCAATAGGAAATCTACAGCAGCTAACTTTTCTGTAAGGATTTTCACATTGGATTACTTCTAATGTGGTACTGCTTTGAACAATTGCATCCTATTCCTTTGCAATGGCTATATTTCATTTCCTGATTTTGTGATATTTGTTCTATGAAATTCTGAAGTTTCAGCACCTGAAAAAGTTATTGTTGCTTTTGGTTGTAGAGCTTTGAATTCTAATAAGTTCAGTGGATGGATTCCAAACTCAATTGGTTACCTTTCTAACCTTCGTTGGCTAGATCTATCGGAGAACCAGCTCGAAGGATCCATCCCAGTCTCTAATGGAACTACACCTGGTCTTGATAAGCTTGTTGGTGCGAAGCATTTGTATGTGACCTGTTTTTATTTATTTATTGTTAAAATTTTAAGCTTTATAAGTTTTTGCTTACATGGATTTGTGCTGTTTCAAAATCATTGACCATTGACCATGTACAGTCATCTTGGGAACAACAAACTCTCCGGTGGTATTCCCAGTCAGCTTTTCAACTCAAATATGACTCTGCAACATGTGTAAGTCCTTGTATTGCTTTTAATTATTTTTTAACATCCCTACTTCTTTTGATAAAAGTTGTGCGGATTGATTTTCTTACCATATGTGGTAAATAAAATTAGCAAGTGAATTAAATTGCATATTAAATTGTATTATCATAATTCATTGTTACTCTGTTTTCCCCTTTTGATTAATTTATACCTCTAGATTACATAGTTAGGGGTCTAGCTCTTTGAATTGTATATTTGTTGATCTCAGTGATATATTTTACGGATTCCATTGTTAAAAGCAGTGCATGTAATCAAAGAAGCAAAATAATATAAAACAGAATAGCATTGAGTGATCATTGCCAATCTAAGCATTCCGACATTTTTCTTGCCACTTGCCAGGCTTCTGGACAGCAACAAACTAACGGGTGCAATTCCTGAAACTATTGGACTTGTCCAAACTTTGGTGGTGGTGTGAGTATCTACTTGCATTCTCAAGACTTAGTAATTTCAAAATAGATGTTACCTGGTTTCAAGTTTCTGTGGACTTGATTTCGAGTTACTTATGTCCTACTTTGCCAACAGGCGCCTGGATAGAAACATATTACTAGGAGCAGTGCCTTCCAACATCACCAATCTTATAAATGTCACTGACCTGTAAGGAGACCGAACAAATAATCCAACTATGCTTTAGCTTGTTTTAGGAGTAATACTGTTTTTCATGAGAATGCCACTCTAAAGATTTCAGTTGTTGGCTTCTTCAGGCTGTTGTCCAACAATAAACTGTCCGGTTCTGTGCCCAACCTCAGCAGCATGAAATTCCTTACTTATGTGTAAGTACTAAATAATTTAATTAGTCACAGCTAGTACCAGGCCAAGCCGACAATTTGATAGGAGTAATTCCCAAAGAAATGCAATCTGTCACACCCGATCCTAATGAATACACTTTTTTCTTTAATGTTGAAATAATATCAGGGATATGAGCAATAATAGTTTTGATACATCGGCTTTTCCTGAATGGTTATTATCATTACAGTCTTTGACAACAATGTAAGTTCTCTCTCGCTCTCTCTGTGTGTGCAAAACCCGGATTCAATTTTTGAGATTCCTGAAGAAGTTACAGCCTTGGTAGACATTGTATCTGATGATATTCTTGACAGAATAATGGAAGGCACACAACTTCAAGGGCCAGTTCCTGTTTCTCTGTTTAGCCTCCCCAATTTAGAGACTGTGTGAGTTCTCTCCTTAAATCTTAAGATCCCAATTTAGAGAAAGAATGTTGTGATTTTTGAATAAAACAAACTGTGTTTTCTTAAATTTCTGGGGCCAGTGCAAGGACCATAGTGTATATTATTGTATATAAGGTAATTTACCTGACTTGTGGTGGTGACAGGGTACTACGAGAAAACCAGCTTAACGGAGCATTGAATCTGGGAGCCAGGTATAGTAGCCAGCTGAAGCTAGTAGATATGCAGAATAATCAAATTAGTGAGGCACCAAGAGTCATAGAAGGCAACATTACTTTGATGTAGGCCACATTCCTTAAATATTTTAGCTACTTCTAGGAAATTATGGAATTGTGGAACTAACTATATAAAACATCAACATTAGATGAATTCTTTTATTGTTCTAGGCTTGTGGTTAATATTGTATTATTAGCTCATCTGATATTTTATATATTTTTCTACAGACTCACGAATAACCCAGTTTGCCCAGAAACGGGAGAGGCAGACAATTACTGTCTGGTCCCTGATCCTGATACCTCTTATTCAGTGCCACCTGTTAAATGTAAACCAATTCTCTGCAGTTCAGGCCAAGTTTCCAGCCCTCGTTGCAGTTGTGCTTATCCGTACAGGGGAACATTTATCTTTAGAAGTATTTCCTTCTCAGACTTAAGCAATTCAAGCTATCTAATGGCCCTTGAGGAGGGACTCATAAGTACTTTCGAGTCCAATAAAATGCCAGTGGGTACAGTCTCTGTAAGCGATCCCACAATGGATTCATTGGCATATCTTAACGTGACCACAGAAATCTTCCCTTCAGGCGAAGATCGTTTCAATCGAACAGGAATTACTGGTATTGCATTTTTGCTTAGCAACCAGATTTTTAAAGCTCCACAGATGTATGGACCCTATGCTTTTATTGGTGATAACTATGACAACTATGCAGGTACTACTAAAAGATACAAGTTTCCAATTGAACTAAACATATGATAAAATTTTGAATTCAATGCTTGCACCTTGACTCTCTTTCTCTCTGTGCTTTTACCATGAAGTATCTCTTGAACAAAGCAAGTCATCAAGCAGAGGCATTATTACTGGGGCAGCAGTTGCTGGCTTCATCCTTTTGTTATGTTTGGTCCTTGCTGGATTTTATGCTTTCCGTCAAAAGAAAAGAGCAAATAGAGCTATTGGAAATAACCCTTTTGGTAAGATCAGCGTATGCTTTGATTTCAGCAGCTTATAGTAAAAGAGATGGAGCATCATAAGTTAATTATATTGTTACACAAACGCAGCACAATGGGATACAGACAAGGCCCGGGGTGATGTTCCTCAGCTGAAAGGGGCAAAATGGTTCTCGTTCGAAGAGCTTAAGAAATATACCAACAACTTCTCAGAAGTGAATGAGATTGGATCCGGGGGTTACGGAAAGGTTCATTAACTGTCTCTTAATATTTATTAATTAGTTTAAATTTGATCCAATTTATACTAGCCAGTCTGCCAGTTTTGGAGCAGCAGCCAATTGTCCTGAACTTTACATCCCTGCTATCTAAACAAAGTAAAATCACTTTACGTCTTGGCCTCTTCTTTTCTCCCTCTTTATTCGTTGTAAACAAACTAATTTATTTGTTGTTCCTTGTAATAAATATATCCTCAAAAGTTTAATATACCGGCATGTTACAGGTATATAGGGGAAGTCTTCAAATGGGTAAATTGATTGCAATTAAAAGAGCTCAAAAAGAATCTGTGCAGGGTGGACCAGAATTTAGAACTGAGATTGAACTTTTATCAAGGGTACATCACAAGAACCTTGTCAGCCTAGTGGGTTTTTGTTTTGATCAAGGTGAACAACTGCTGGTATATGAGTTTGTACCAAATGGTACTCTGAGGGATGCTCTATCAGGTACATAACTCGGTCACTCACATTCTCCACGAGTATGAGTTCTGTTTCGGCTTTGAGCTTTAGATAACAGAATTGTTTATTAATGATGTGGAGTTGTTCACTTTTCTAGGATTCTTGGCTTTTATCTTTTGGCCAGTAATTTGTTAATCTACATTACCTTCCGTACCTGCAAAACGAGTAAACAATGTTCATAACCTCATGAAAGTAATAAGAATCAAGCTGAAAAAACTGTTACATCTGAGACAATGACACATCATCAAAAGTATAGGAGTTTGTTATTTTTATATGAGCATGCAAATGATTTTTTTTAACTTATGTTGATATTTTTTCCAACATAATATTTCTCTTCTCGGTATTCTGTCCTTCCTAACACTCTCTGCCATTGGCTGCATTTCCTGACTGGGTTCAAATTCAAATTTATATATACTGCACCAGGTTTATATAAGTACAATACAAATCCCAGTAAAAAAAAGAATCATAAAAACACCGTCTCCAGGGTAGTCAACAGCTTTCCCAATTTAACCCTCTCCCTTCTGAACACCAGCCATCCTGGCATAATGTTTATCCTTGAATACCATTTAATTTTCCTTTATTTCCCATGAATGTAAAAGTCTCTCTCTCTCTTTCTCTCCTAACATTTATAGTGCTGTGCAGGAAAGTCAGGAATCAGGTTAGACTGGATAAAGAGACTTGAAATATCCCTGGGTGCAGCAAGAGGCATTGCCTATCTTCATGAGTTTGCAAATCCTCCCATAATACATAGGGACATTAAATCAACCAATATTTTACTGGACAAGCACTTAACAGCTAAAGTTGCTGATTTTGGTCTCTCCAAAATTATGGGTGACTGCGAAAAGAGTCACGTCAGTACTCAAGTTAAAGGGACTGTGGTCAGTTTGATACTCTCTTGTTCTAAAATTCAAATTAAATAACAAAATGTGGTCAATGTAACAGTAATAATGAAAATCATTTGATTTGCATTTATTTTTTTCAATTCTGTTGACCAGTGTATAATTTTTTTTCATGGGAGCGGATTGAAGTGCTATGCCAACACGTATCCACATTTGGCATTGAGAATTGATCATTATATATATTGTTTTGAATTGGTGTAGGGCTATTTGGATCCTGACTATTACATGACCCAACAATTGACTGAGAAGAGTGATGTTTATAGCTTTGGAGTAGTCATGTTAGAAATAATGACAGGAAGAAGACCAATAGAGAAAGGGAAATACATCGTCAGAGAGGTTCGAATGCCTATGGATAAGACTAAAGATTTATATAACCTTCATGAAATTCTAGACCAAGCTATTGCTGACTTTGGAATAGCACTGAAAGGTTTGGAAAAGTTTGTGGACTTGGCATTGAGGTGCGTTGAAGATTCAGGAGCTGAAAGGCCTACAATGGGAGAGGTAGTGAAAGAGATAGAGAACATTATGCAGCTTGCTGGTGTGAACCCTAGAACTGAATCAACAGCAACATCAGAAACTTATGAAGATGCTAGTATGAGGCATCATCCTTACAATCCGGAGTTCTTTCCATATAGTGCTGACTTTCCACATCCAAGGTAGTAGCCTCGGCGAGTATAACTGCAGCCAAGGAATGTTAAACTGGTATCAATTGACTGGTTGAGTGTAGCAGCTACTTTGGATAGAACTGCGCTTTTCTTCTACTTCTCACGGCCTGTATTATATTATGGAACCAAAATATGTAATGGAGTCTTAAAGAAAAGTTTTTAAGTCTTTTGGTGTTATTAGAAAAAAGATTTCTAGAGAAGCACCGTGTGAGAAAGCTTGACAGTATTTATTTCATCTTGTATAATGACGAACAAAAACAGATAGGCCATAACAGTAGTCATTACATCAAATATATGGCCATGTTCCATGGTGTCTCTCTTTTGAATCTTCTTTCCTTTCTTTAGGAACTTCAGCTTGTTTCTCGGTGTCTAACATTCTAGATCTGTCTATCGCATTGCATGCTAAATAACACCAAAACCAATAAAAATTGAGAGCTTCAAGACATAATCATATGTATGTTGTCTCTATCGAGCAAAATGTTGTCTTTAGAAAACTAATAAACTTAGCTCATTGGTTTCTCCAAGAGGGCTGAGAAGTACCACCCATTCTTATCCATTCTGCGGTCAACATTCCATCTCAACTTATTAAACCCGACACGGTGGGATGTAAGTTCCGTTCAGCAGTGACGGAGCCAGAAATTTTTTTCAGAGAGGGCATGAATTAAGTGAAGTTGGCGATAACTTTTAAGATATAAAATTTGATCAATTTTAAGCAATTATTTTTTATTTTTTATTTTTTATTCAGAATAAATAAATATTTTAACTAATAACTAAGACATGAGAATATTAGCTCCCATTAGAGAGTCGGAGACACAAGTTGGAACCTATTCTTTCTATTGTTTTTTGGATAATTTTACTTTAATAAAAATTCAACAAATCGCTACACTAATTCAATAAGCTATATATAACACGAATAAGTTGGAATTATTTTTGTATGCTTTATTGCTCTAAAGTCGAGTACTACTTCTAATGATGATTTAATATTAATAATAATACTTTTGTAGGAAAGAAAAATTGCAGAATTAGTGCTATACGTTGGCCTTTCAAAAGCTTTAGTATTTGGGTGTAGTTCACGTGATACTCTTGTATACATGTATTCATTGTAGTAGAGAAATCAGACTTGTTATATGTTCAACACACCTCATATGTCTCATTTTAGTAGAAGATCTATTATATATACTTTATTTATTTTTTTTTTTTTAAAATCAGTGTAGGCTTGAGCCTACTCTAAGCCAAGAGTGGCTCCGTCACTGCCGTTCAGCTGGTGCAGATGAAATGATCAAGCCAGAAAAGCCCCCCGTGCCGTGTAGATGTCGTAGAATATGAACACTAACATGAAGTCTGGAATCCAGCTACTCAGAACATGCATGGAATGCACAATATCCAGTGTGTTTTAAAAGAAAGGAAACCTATGAGACACACTGACATGGATCAGATTCAGGCCTCTTGAAGCAATGAAGCTGTTGAAAGGGGCATCAAAGTTCATTGAACTGGTGATGATAGTCACATCTCTTTCTCTCATTCTAGCTGCAAATGTACCGCTTCCACCTCCTATATCAAGGCCTATCCGGATTGTCCCTGGTGGTTTTATTCCCAGAACTTGATCAACTCCATAACCTAGTTCTCCATTGTCATGGGAGTGTTTTGTAAAAATGACCTAAATAGAAACTTTTATTAGGAAAATAGCTTTTCAAAAACTTTTATAAGCAAAATCGCCTTTCATTTTAATTAACAAAAAATCTTAATTAAAACTCATTTAACTAACATTAATGTATATTTTTTTGGCTGAATTAGATTGAAAATAAAAAGGAAACCCTAGGAAAGAGACATCGTCATGCACTCTTGAACGTGAGTGGTCTGATTCTCCTTTCTTCATTTATTGTAAATATTAGTACTTTACTTGAATCTCAGTTTTTACAATTGGGTATTCATTATTTCAAGTTATATAACTATATTTAGCATAAATATACATTTTTCTGCTTAAAAAAAATGAAATTCTAGTATAAAAATAGGTTCAACTCGAGGTTGAAGACGACCTGACAATATGCAACCCACGTGGGTCTCACAGAGTCTCTTAGTGCAATTTTCAATAGTGACCAAATTGCACTAAGCAACCATGTGAGACTCATGGGTCGCATAGTACAATTTTCAGTAGTGACCAAATTGCACTAAGCGACCCTATGCGACCCATATGGGTCTCACAGGGTCTCTTAGTGCAATTTTCAACAGTGACCAAATTGCACTAAGCGACCCTATGCGACCCATATGGGTCTCACAGAATCTCTTTTTGCAATTTTCAGCAGTGACCAAATTGCACTAAGCGACCCTATTTGATTCATAGGGTTGCATGGGGTCTCTTAGGGTCATTTTGTATGTTTTAAAATGAACTTGTATGGCTTTAAAGTAATTATAAGCTAATTGATATGTTATTTTTATTTTATACTTGTTAATTTAAATATTTAACTTTATGACAGATATGGATTATGCCTTTATTTGCATGGACTATAATGGTGAGTTGAAGATTGTAGATAAACACATTTGGGAACAGTTTGGTACTGGTTGCAACAAGGGATTTTTGGTTGATAGAAGTATAAAGTTTCATCAGTTAGTGGATAAAGTCTACAAAAACATAGGTGTTGATCGAAATTTGTATGAAATTTAAATTACTCATAAGTTAGTTAGTGAAACATTTAGTAAGATGGCACCAAGTCAGGTTTGTAATGATTCTGATGTTGAGGATCTTATGATATTCTACAAAGATAAAGACGCGATTCCTCTATATGTGCGTAAAAAAGAATAAAGATAAAGGAAAGACAAATCTTGTTAGTGATGGTGATGGTGATGGATTTGTTGGTGATGATGATGAGTTTGTTTGTGATGATAATGATTTTGATAGTGGAAGCTTTTATGATAACTATTTTGGTTGTCATATAATCGAACAAGTTTCAAATGAAGATATAGTGCAGAACAATGGAGACATCATTGGTTCCAATCCAACACCAAATGATATAGTACATGAGGGAGGTGACAATGTACTTGAGGAATGTGATACATTAGTTGAAGAAAATAACAATGTAGCTGAGGGAGGTGACAATGTAGTCGACAGCGGTCAGATCATCCCTTATCGAAATTTTGATATTGGAGAATTTACCAGAGAAGCAAGTCAAAATAGTGGGAGACATGATGGATTTGATTTAAATGTGGGTCGACACTTTGCAAGTAAGGATGAATTGAGTTATTATCTTAGTATCATCGCCATTAATGGGAGATTTGAAATGAGAACAATAAGATCAAACAAGTCATTGAAGGAAGTTCGTTGTATTAGTGAAAATTGCTTATGGCGAGTGCGTGCTACAAAGATGAAAGATTCAGAATTCTTTGTCATTCGACAATACCATGGTCTTCACACTTGCTCATTGATGAACCGAAATGCCAATCATAGACAAGCATCCAGCCGTGTTATTGGTGCTCGTGTACAGGGACACTTTAAGAACAGTAAGGATCCACTCAACCCTAGAAGCCTCGCGGGATTCATGCGTGAGGAAATGAAAGTTCAAGTCAGTTATTGGAAGGATTGAAAGGAAAACAATGGGCTCAAAATTTGATCAGAGGAACAGCAAAAGAAAAATTTTCCTTGCTCCCTTCGTATTGTCATATTTTGAAGTAGGTAAATCCAGGCACAGTTACCCACATTGAACTTGATTCAGAAAATACGTTCAAGTACTTTTTTATGGCTTTGGGAGTGGCTATGAGAGGGTTCACCTACATGAGGAAAGTAATTGGTATAGATGCAACTTGGATCAAAACTAAACATAAGGATGTGTTATTAGTAGCAACTACACAAGATAGTGAATATCATACTTACCCCATTGCATGGGGTTTGGTTGATAGTGAGAATAACGCTTCTTGGACATGGTTCTTAGAGAAGTTGAAGGAGTTGATACCTGATAAGCTCAGACTTGTGTTTTATTTCTGATAGACATCAAAGTACCGAACATGCAGTGTGTCATGTTTATGTTATGGCTTTTCATGGGGCATGCTATTGGCACGTAAAGCAGAATATAAAACATCGTTTCAAAAGCGCTGCTTCGACTAAATTGTACAAGAAAGCTGCAATTGCATACCGTATCGAAGAGTTTAATAAACATTTTGACCATATTCGCAAAATATATCCACGTGTTGCTAAGTATCTTGAGAATGATGTCAAGTTCAAAAAGTGGTCGAGAGCACATTTTGGTGGTAATCAGTATGAAGTTATGACCACTAACACAGTTGAGACTGTGAATAATTTGATGCGAAAGGCAAGAGAGTATCCAATTATTGCCATGATCGATTTGATCATAAGCACCATGGGACAGTGGTTCCTTACTCGTCGTCGAGAAGCATATGCTATGATAACTCCATTGACACCGAAGAGAGAGGAAACCCTAAGAAAAAGATGGGATGAAGTTGGTTCATTGATAGCACTCCAATTAAATGAGAATGAGTACAATGTAATGTGCGAAGAATTCGATGCAATAGTGAATTTGATATTGAGAAGCTTCCATGTATTCATGCCATAGAAGCAGCAGGAAAGTCCCAACCTCAAAATACTGGGGAACTTATATATTCGTTGTGTTCAAAATTCTACACTTCAGAATATTGGTTGTTAGCATATGCTGAAACTATATATCCTGTTCCTCCAAACTCACAGTGGACTAACATTCCTGAAGATGTTACTGCAATAAAAGTGATAGCACCACCTGAAGACATGACTAAAGGGCGACCAAAAATCAACTGCATACCTTCCCAAGGTGAAGTTTCTAAGAGACAATATAATTGTGGGGCATGTGGGCAATCAGGACATAATGCACAGAAGTGTCCAACTCGTCATGCACCATCAGATATTAGAAGCACAACTAATATGTGATTTATTATTATATAGTTTTGTAAACACTATGTTCACAGTTTCTTCTATTAATCTATGTAAACTCTGTTGAGATTTATCTTTCTTTTAATCTATATAATCCAATGCGGCCCTTAGGGTCTCTTAGTGCATTTTGAAGGTCTTTTATATTAGTGGTAAATGCTTCAATGCGACCCTTTGGGTCTCTTAGTGCAATTTTTGGGTCTCTTAGTGCAATTTTAAGGTCTCTTATAAATTAGGTTTAAATGCTTCAATGCGACCCTTAGGTAGTGCAATTTTAGGGTCTCTTATAAATTAGGTGTAAATGCTTCAATGCGACCCTTAGGGTCTCTTAGTGAAATTTGAGGGTCTCTTAGTGCAATTTTAAGGTCTCTTTATAAATTAGGTGTAAATGCTTCAATGCGACCCTCAGGGTCTCTTAGTGCAATTTTAGGGTCTCTTATAAATTAGGTGTAAATGCTTCAATGCGACCCTTAGGGTCTCTTAGTGCAATTTTAGGGTCTCTTAGTGCAATTTTAAGGTCTCTTATAAATTAGGTGTAAATGCTTCAATGCGACCCTTAGGGTCTCTTAGTGCAATTTTAGGGTCTCTTAGTGCAACTTTTGGGTGCAATTTTAAGGTCTCTTATAAATTAGGTGTAAATGCTTCAATGTGACCCTTAGGGTCTCTTAGTGCAATTTTAGGGTCACTTATAAATTAGGTGTAAATGCTTCAATGCGACCCTTAGGGTCTCTTAGTGTAATTTTAGGGTCTCTAAGTGCATTTGTAAGGTCTCTTATAAATTAGGTGTAAATGCTTCAATGCGACCCTTAGAGTCTCTTAGTGCAAAGGTCGCTTAGTGTATTTTAACATCTAAGAAGAAAATTGAACTAAGTGACCTTAAGCGACCCTCTGAGTCGCAAATGTCGCTTATTGTATTTTAACATCAAGAACAAAATTAAACTGGGTGACCCTAAGAGACCCAGAGGGTCGTAAAGGTCGCTTAGTGTATTTAACAACTAAGAGTAAAATTTAACTAAGAGACTTACATGGTCGCTTAGGGTCGCTTATGGTCGCTTAGTGTATTTTAACATAAAGAATAAAATTGAACTAAGCGACCCAAAGCGACCATAAGCGACCTTGAGGGTCGCTTAGTTCAAATTTAGTCTTTATGTTAAAATACACTAAGCGACCATAAGCGACCCTGAGGGTCGCTTAGTTCAATTTTATTCTTTATGTTAAAATACACTAAGCGACCCTAAAAGACCCTTAATTGCACTAGGCCACTCTATGAGTTACATATGGTCTTTTAGTGTAATTTTCAACTCAATATTCATATAATTTTTAGAACAGTGATGAACTCTAACAATGAAAATAAACTTAAAATTATAGAATTTTCGCTTTTTTAAAATTGTACATCAATTTACTCAAAATCAAAATTATTCTAATCCATTAAACTCACAATCTTAATCATTCTAATTCATTAAACTATAATCATAATCTTACTTGTTCATTTGATGACAATTGACAAAATGTGGTTGATTCCTCCATTGTTGCTTCCATTATATTTTCTTCAAAATAAAGAGCATAAGAGAGTAAGGGAATGAGTGAAAGTGAAACTATTGTGGAAATAAGTAAAAGAAAATAAATACCAGCCAAAATCTTGTCGCCGTTGAGGGTGGTCGGAGCTCGTTGCCGGCAAACTTTTCACGGTAGAATGAAGTTGCTGTCTTCAATGGAGAAGAAGAGAGAGAGGTATGTGAAAGAGAAGGGAGGAAGATGATGGACTATTGCCTAGGGTTTTGTTATATGTATTAAGCTTATTTTGTTTACAAATCTTGCCACATCATCAGATTTAAAAAAAAATGTAATAACTATAAAAATTAATTAAAATAAAAAAGCCATTTTGCAAATATCAATATCTGATAAAGCCATTTTGGCAAATTCCTCTTGTCATGGAGCCAGCGGCTCTTCTCCCTACCCTGCAAATCAAAACAGTCTTGGCAGTCATAAACCCTTGATGTGTTCTTCTGCTCAATGAGGCACCCTTAACTCTTGCAAGTGTAAGGATCCCAAATGATGCTGCTATCCTACGGGGTTGACCAGAGGCTATCTGGAAATGGGGTCAACTCCTTGTAACCAGCAGGGTACTTGGGATGGCATTTTCGTCGTGGAAGTGGCTCACACCCCTTAAGCATGAGTCTTTAAGCAAAAACATCATCCATAGGGTACTCCCCTCCAACGTCATATGTCAAGTACTGTGTTAGCTCCTCTTGCAGCCTTAGGCAGCTGCTCCAACTGCAGGGTAGATGTCATCCAATCCGGTGGTAGACAATTTCCCAAGCAGGAGCTTGTGTGGCCTAATAGCTATAGCATAAGCTCATTGTTTCCATTCTGATTCATGAACTCCCATATTTCATCAGTACTTGAAGCCTCATTATTTCTAGCCAACTCAATAAGCAGTGCCTGAACAAGTAAGTTAGTGGAGTTAAGTTTCTCGTTGAGCTCAACAACCATGGACTGACTGGTCGTCACGAGTTGTTCTATTGTGGAATTGAGGTCTTGGGAGAGTGTAAAGTTTAATATAATCGTATATCTGTTCTTTATTCAATCAAAAAGAAAGATATATATACAAAAGGAAATACAATAACTGACCAAAAACTGTTGCATAATTCACGGCAACAGTTTAGGGAATACTTAATAGAATTAATAAGAATAAACCACACATATATTAACGTATTCACACACATAATAATAACGTATAACGTATCACCCCCCTCAAGTTGGAGCATGCAAGTCTAAAATGCCCAACTTGTCTAGAAGAAAATCAAATTGCTTCTTTCCCAAAGCCTTGGTAAAAATATCCGCCAATTGGACTGTTGTCGGCACATAAGTTGGAGCAATGACACCCTCTTGGATAGCATCTCGTATGAAATGATAATCAACCTCAATGTGTTTTGTGCGTTCATGAAATACTGGATTTTGTATATGCAAGGCAGACTAACTGTCACAGAAAAGAGGAATCGCCTTGGGATGATGAACTCCCAAACTTATAAGTAGACCTTTCAACTATTTCAATTCACAAGTAATAGAAGCCATAGAATGATATTCAGCCTCTATAGAAGACCGAGCGACAGTATGTTGCTTCTTAGTTTTCCATGAAATTGGTGAATGCACCAAAAAAACAAACCAACCAGTTAGAGACTGCCTAGTAAGAGGACAAGCAGCCCAATCCGAGTCACACCAACCTGTCAAAGACAACTCACTGTCTGAACGCAATAAAATGCCTTGACCCAGCGATTTCTTTAAGTAGCGAACAACCCGTAAAGCAGCATCCCAGTGTTCCTATCTCGGTTCCTGCATGAATTGCGATAAAACATGAACTGAGTAGGCTAAGTCAGGGCGAGTAACCACCAAATAGATAAGACGTCCAAGAAAATGTCGATAAGGCTCAGGATCTGTAAGAAAAGACCCCGTGGCACGCGCCAGCTGATGATTTTGTTCAATTGGGAAAGAAACTGGCTTCGATCCCAATAAGCCTGCTTTCGAGATGATATCAAGAGCATATTTTCTTTGACATAAGAACAACCCTGAAGAACTTCTAGCCACCTCAAGACCAAGAAAATATTTAAGCACACCAAGGTCCTTCTTATGAAAACATTTACTCAAATAGGCTTTAAAGGCGGTAAGCGCAGCGAAATCATTACCAGATATTATCAAATCATCAACATAGACTAGGACATTAATCTGTACATCCCTTTTAGTGTAAGTAAAGAGGGAATAATCAGAGTAGGATTGAAGAAAACCATACCCCTTCAAAGCTGTCACAAGCTTTGCAAACCAACATCGGGGTGCCTGTCTCAGACCATACAGAGATTTACGCAACAAACAAACCAAATCAGAATCAGTAGCGCCAAAACCTGGAGGGAGCTTCATATACACCTCCTCATCTAAATCGCCGTGAAGGAAGGCATTGTGAACATCCATTTGATGTAACTCCTAATTCTTTGACACTGCAACAGCCAATAAAGCACGAACAGTCACCATTTTCGCAACTGGGGCAAATGTCTCATTGTAATCAATTCCTTCAACTTGATGATTACCAAAAACAACTAATCTGGCCTTTAACCTCTCAACACTACCATCATAATTGTATTTAATTTTGTACACCCATTTACTTCCTAGAGCTTTCTTTCCAGGAGGTAATCTTTCCATAGTCCAAGTGCCATTATCTTCTAAAGCATGAATCTCTTTTTGCATAGCAGTACACCATCCGATATCTTGTGCAGCCTCCTTATAAGACTGTGGCTCAACTCCTGCAGTAATAGCTGCAAGAAAATTTTGGTGTTTCACAGTAAATTGGTCACAACTAACATAGTGTGCTATAGGAAAAGACGTACCCGAGGGAGTGTGATATTGTGGATTAGGTGTAGCGAGAGATGGACTTTTCTTGATCACTGTATGGGTCACATAGTCTCACAATTTTACCGAAGGCACCTTTTCTCTGAACCCGCGGCCCAAATTTTCCCTTTGCGAGTCGTCGGGAGTATTACCCACCCCCTCGACACTCGTGGATGAAGCGGCTGTAGGCGGCATATCCTGAGCATTTTGACTAGACATTGAAGTCGAGGGTTGCATCATAGCTTGACTAGGCGTGTCATTAATTGTTGGCAAGACTAGTGGAGGAGCCACAATGGTGTCCTCGTGCATCGTTCTAGGATCCTCCCTATCATCAAGAAACTCTTCAAAGACCTCTTCATTATAAGTAACAGTATTATCAAGGGTAGGAGTTATGACTTCAATATTCAAATAGGGAAAAACATTCTCATAGAACTTCACATCCCTCGACACAAAGAACTCCTTTTTCTCAAGATCAAATAAATTCCATCCCTTCTTACCAAACGGATAACCCACAAAAACACATTTACGAGTTCGACTAGCAAATTTGTCACCTTTAGCTCGTTGATTATGGGCATAAGCTAAACACCCAACAATTCGCAATTCACGAAAAGAAGGCGCACAACCAAATAACATTTCATATGGATTTTTGTTGAAGAGAACACTAGACGGAGTTCGATGTATGAGGTGGGCAGCGGCCAAAACACATTCTCCCCAAAAGTAGATTGGAAAGCCTCCTTGAAATCTCAATGCAGGAGCGACATTCAAAATATGTTTATGTTTCCTTTCAACTCTTCCATTTTGTTGAGGAGTACCCACACAAGAAGTTTGAAATAAAATTCCATTGGCCACAAAATAATCCTTCATGCAATTAAACTCTGTTCCATTGTCACTACGTACAAGTTTCAACTTTTGAGAAAATTGACGTTCAATCATGGCAATAAAGGACATAAACATCGTAAAAACTTCTCTTTTATCAATTAATAAATAAACCCACACATCACGCGAATAATCATCTACTAAAGTTAAAAAATAACGGGCACCACAAGAAGAAGTTTCATCATACGGACCCCACAAATCACAATCCACAAACTCAAAAATTCGAGTTGATTTATTTGCACTTAAAGGAAAACTATCTCTAGAATGTTTAGCACGATGACAAACTTCACATCCTTTTGTCAAAGAACCCTTAGAATTATTTAAAAAAGGAAGCAACTTCACTATTTTCTCGGAAGGATGACCCATTCGACTATGCCATAGTTCTAAAGACTTCAAACTATCAACCTAAACCGCTTGCACCTTTAATCCCTGTCGTAGGTAGTAAAGTCCATCTCATCATTCACCCGTGCCAATCACCTCCCTCGAAAGTAGGTCCTGTATAACACATACATTAGAATGAAATTGGACAAAACAATTTAGATCATCATTTAGCTGTGAAACCGAAATTAAATTGCATGTTAATTGAGGTACAAAGAGAACATGTTGGAGTATGATTTTGTCTGTTATTTGCACGACACCCTCCTTAGTAGCAACCACCGATTGACCATCGGGAAGACCCACGAGACAAGGCGAAACAACTTTAATATCTAATAAACAAGATTCGTCACCAGTAACATGATGGGAACATCCTGTATCTATTATCCAGGCATCCAGTCCCAACTTACCATGCAGTCGGTGAGAAGAGGGAGATGGGGTTCCAAATGCAGTGGTTAACGTTGCCCACTGTTCGGCAGTAAAGCCCGGTAGGGGTTGCGCAATAGGAGCAATGGTCGAATCCGCAAAAGGTGAACCATGAGTATTGAATGGGTTGGTGGCGTTAGCACGCACTCCGTTACGGCCACGACCAGCCGAGAGCTTTGTTGAGGGAACATTTGGTTTGCCCTTATTATTGCCATATTTTTCCAAGTACCAATCGGGAGTACCATGGAGATCAAAACATGTAGCGATGTCATGACCCGATTGTGGCAGTGAGAACATATCAAGGCCGCCCTCTTTGCCTTGTCCATATGCTGTTTCGATTTATTGTCCATGCGCACCGCAAAACCAACCACATCGGGCTTCTCTTTGGTGATACGCGTTATCCCTCGAACCCGCTCATCTTGAGCAATTTGTTGGAATGCTCGATTCAGTGAAGGTAGAGGATCTTGCGACAAAAGAGTCGATCGCAATTGGGCATAATACTCAGAACACAAGCCAAGAAAAAATTGGTGCAGCCTATCATTTGCGCGTCGTGTTTCATGTTGCTTACCAACCTGACAAGTACATTTACCACATTGGCAAGAAATCAAAGGCTCATGTTTATCTAGCTCATCCCATAAAACATTCAACTTACTAAAATAAACTGAAACAGGCATAGTTTTACTCTGCTCACACCGATTAATATCTCCTTTTACTTAATGAATACGCAGACCATTCACGACGGAAAATCGTTCATGCAAGTCGTCCCATAAGCTTTTGGCATTATCATAATTTGATAGCATAGAACGTACCTCAACATCAATGGTATTCGTGAGCCATGATACAAGCATGCAGTGGATGGTGACCCAATCATCTTGCGTACAAGGAGGGACGATTTCAGTGATGGTCCTGTCAAGAAAGCCGAATTTGCGGCAAGAGTAAAGAGCTACAAGGATAGCATGAGACCAATCATCAAAGTTGTCAAGCTTCAGACGTATGGGAGTAATGAAATCACCTGGCCGATCTTGCGAGCCGAGATAGAATGGTGAACTGGGATCATGTTTCGCCGGAGATGGAGATGGAGATGGAACCGGTAGTGTGGGCGTGACTTTGTCAGCCATGATTCAAAATATATATATATATATATATAAGTATATATATTATAATGTAACCAGGCTTTGATACCATGTAAAGTTTAATATAATCGTATATCTGTTCTTTATTCAATCAAAAAGAAAGATATATATACAAAAGGAAATACAATAACTGACCAAAAACTGTTGCATAATTCACGGCAATAGTTTAGGGAATACTTAATAGAATTAATAAGAATAAACCACACATATTATAATGTATTCACACACATAATAATAACGTATAACGTATCAGAGAGTGGGAGTGAAGAGAGTTGGTTGGTGTAGCGAGAAATGGAGTTCACATGGAGAGAAGGCCCTGCAACAATGTAAGGGTGAGAAGATGAGTGAAAACGACAACAATAAGCATATGAAGGTTGTGCTTTCTACTGCTGGTCTAAGTTTGGTTTGACTACTTTCTTGGGTAGAAATCTTCCTCTGAAACTCCCATCTTTTCGCTCTTATTACTAATCAGTAGACTTTGGTTTTCTCTGTATAGCAAGAAAGAGTGAACAACGAAAGAAAGCTAAAGTAAACACTAAACACAGCATAGAATCGACATGTAGAGGCACATATATTATTATATGTGAAGCCATGAATGTATGTACCAATAGATATAGAAGTCAACTTCCAATCCACTACTTGGGCATGTGAAATATGTATAATAAATTAAATTTTACAAAAAAAAAAAAAAAATCCTTTTTATGTTCTCTGAAATATTATTTAAATATGTGTTTTGAAATTATTTCAAATCACTCAAAAGTCATAAAATAAAAAATAAATATTAAACGAAGATTACCATAATCATAAAAAAAAATGGGGTTTTTCTTCTTAAATGCACTTTTTTTTACGGTTCCTAATTTTTTTTTAAAAAGAAAAATACAATTTCAAGTTTTCAAAAATATAATTTTCAAAATTTCATAATTACAAAAACACGGTGTCAAAAAATACAACTAAAAGAAACAAAAAACCAACTAGAAAACAAATTATTGCATCAAACCAAAATAAACTATAAAATATATACACTGGAACAATTAAACATCAACCCAAAATAACTGTTGACAACGTTTTTCGTCTGCTAAAATCAAATAAGAACGATTAATCACTTATAAACAATAAAGGAAGAAAAGAAAGAACATATATTTTTTACGTGGTTCAGTAGATAAATCGACCTACGTCCATGAGTCACGATTAAGAACATACACTACAAGAATTTTGAGTAAATATTACGGTAAGATATTACACATTTTTTAAAGTGTTATTATTGAATTAGCTATAAAGAAACAGAGAGAAATTTTGGTGCCGAAATAATTAGTAATGGCGCCTTTACTTTTTATTTTTTTTCTTATTTTACACAACACTCTCATTCTCTCTAATCTGAAAGCACAAGGATAAAAAAAAAACTCTCTTGCTGAATATGGGTTCTCTCTAACGCCTAAATCCCTTCATTCTCACCATCTGGCTTCTCTCACCATCTGTCTAATCTGTTACCAGAAAAAAGAGCTCAGCAAAACCCAAAAAACAAGAGAACCAGAGAGTGCTCAAACCACACGATCTTTCACGATACAACCACCCACCCTCTTTCTTCTCCCAACCTCACTCTGGTAATGATGGCCTACAAATTTTGATTCACAATATATATATTAGGGTTTCTTTTATCTTCTATCTAAATCACATTTCTTTTACACGACCTGCAATTTTGATTCATAGTATCGAAGTTCTCCTAACTCCACTCCTTTGTCCATCTCGTCGTCATCCTCACTAGGTTTGTGGCACCCTTTATCTTGGAGGTAATCTTGCTCGGCTTTGGTGTGCATCTCATTGTCATCCTCACTAGGTTCCGTGGTGATCTTTACTCCTACCTCACCAATCTCCAAGGTCACAATAAGGTACTCTACTATTGCCATTTCTTTCTTTCTTTCCTAACTTATATTTTGAATTTCCTATTTCATCGGGCCGACTTGCATTATTGTTCTTTCATGTTTGGCCAAGAATTCGAGTGTTACTCGTTAAGATTCATTCCAAAAAATATATAAATATAACAATAAGGGTCATAAAATAAAGACTATATAATCTAATGCAACCACGTTTTCCCTATCTGGTTTATAGATGATCTGATATTGATTTTGGTTTTGTTTCAGGTTGATTTTTCTGGTTTTGTTTTTGTTTGTTACTCTGTTTGATGTTATATTTCCTCTTCCTATCAAGGGTTTGATTGTTTGATGTTTGTTTTTTTTTACTTAAGAGTGATTGGGATAATTTGATTATTTTCACCATATGCTCCGACACTAAATAAATGCTATTTTTTTAGTTATTTTCTTTCACATATAAATTTCTGATTATTGTGAACTGTTATGTTTATCAGCATATGCTATCATAGCCTCCTTGCTCGACTGTGAACCCGCACAAAATCACTCCACGGGTGGGTTCAGTATTTTGGTTTTCCAAACCCACAAAACCCCAAAAGCACGGAAGCATCGCCTACCTCTCCCAGCCCTCGCTCGCCTATTGTCACTGCGGTGTCGCTTCGAAGCATAGAGTTTGCTCGCCGTCGATGTTTCCTACCTAAAGTAAAGAATGTATGTTTCTGGGTTTTCTTTACTTAGCAAATATGGAGTTTATTGAACTCGCCAAAAAAATGGATTGCCCGCCCCCACATTGCTACTGTGCTTTGCAAGGAAAGCTTTAAATTTTATTTCTTTTTTTCAATTTTTATGTTTCGAATGCAAAGCTTTAAATCTTTGAAAGCAATTTCACAGAGCTTTGAGTACAAATTTGTGCGTATGAAATAGATGACTAAATCCACGCTATTTATAGATCCGGTTTACAGAATATTCTTCCCTTAATTTTAGGGAAGTTATAAAATATCACATTTGAATTTAAAATACAAAATAATATATTAAAATACAATCAAATGTATTAATTAAGTAAATATCCCTTAAAAATAGGGTTATTTACTGTAACGCCCTGGATAGCCAAGAACATTGCACTGTGTAATTTAAATAGTGCTGGACTTGCTAATCAAGTCATTTGGATATAAATGTATAACTAAGGATATTTAATGGATCAGGGTTTAAATATTTTGATCGTAGGTGTAACGACCCAAAATTTCTAATAAGGCTTAGGGCATTGATTAGTGTGTCGAGAGGACATAATTGATTTATATGTATGTTTAATTGGTTAAATACATGATTACGTGACATGCATGATTAACATGATTATTTGAATATGTGATATGCATGTTTACGAGTATTAGATATGCATGTGGGCCCTTTATAGCTTATAAGAGCATATTTGTAAGTTTGGCTCGTTGAGGGCATAAATGTGATTAAATGTGATAAATGATTGAGACCACATTATTATGTAGATATATTTGCAGTGTATGGATTGAGACGGTCCTAGTGAGCGCATTAGTGAAACAGTCACAGTGGGGTTTAATACCCGACTCGGGGGAGAGCCTAGGGGTATTTTAGGGAATTTAGAGAATGTTTTGGGATTTATTAAGTATTGAATAAGTGTTTGGTAATTAATTAGACATGACATGATTAATTGGTAAGTATTAAGAACACTTGAGGTATTAGCGGAAATTGGAGAAAGACCATTTTACCGTTGGAGCAATGAAGGGGGGTGTTTACCGAGATTTTCAGAAACTATACTAATGAATATTAGCTAAGAATAATGATATGGAATGTAGAGGATTAACACAGAATTTTTATGTGGTTGGGGCATTAATAAGCCTTAGTCCACGAGTCAGTTGTATTAGAGCTTGGAAAGTCTTTTACAATGGAGTTTCTCTCTATTTTTTGACAGAGTAACTGTATACAAGTCGAAGAGAGATCCTTTTTTCAGTGCTCTATCGCCTGTATTTATAGGCTCATAGGAACACTGGATCTGGGCCGGGTATGACCCGGGCCCATCAAAGATGTGGATACTCTCGACTTCTCTGGTGGAAGCCCAATATAAAAGATAAAACATACATAGGTTCAAGACTAATTAAGGCCCAATAGGGCGGCCCAAGGACTATACTTCGCCCGACAAAACAGTGCTTTTAGTCTGGGCACTTCGAGTTACGAGGCAGATTCAGGGGACAAAACCAGTCAGAGTACTTGGCAGTGCAGATCTGAAACAGCGGCGTGCAATCCCGAGGTGGCCTTTTCCGCAGGTGAAGTGGGGACAACCCCCACGCGTCGTGGGGCGGCTTCAGGGTCACTGATACTTTTCCTTGCCAAGCCGGGAGGACCTGATCTGGGTTCGTTTACCTTTGTCCCTCTTTGTTTACCACAGGCCCGGACCATTTACGCATACTTCAAATGTAATCCGACATTAGTACGTCTCCCGGATGACTGTCCTGGATCACCATCCCGGACACCATCCGGGTTACTTAGGGCCGTGGCCCTTGGTTACTCCTGTACCAAGCTGGCTTGGGCCGGGCCCACATCCGAACGCCCAGATCATGGGCCTGGACCATCGTCCCGGGCCCACGACAGGAAATGGGGATAACATTTACCCCCCAAGCCTTTGCCTGGAGCCGCCAGGTGGAGGTTTGCCTTGCTCCCGGACCATCCATGGTTGACTTCTCAGTTCCTGCTTGGAATCGTGGGTACGTGACAAAGGGCAGTGATGCTGGCCGTATGCTGGGCCCAGACCGTTTACCAGTGGCCAGGTACGTTTACCTAAGCCCCGCTTAGTGGCAGGGGCACACGTGTCGCCAGGCGACTGCTGCATGGATGGGTCTCGACCTCGAAAGGTCACCTAGCCACCTCAAGGGTCGCTAGGCCTAGGCTAGTGCATCAGCGCAGATCCGTTGGATCAGAGGCCAGGATTTGGGCCTTTATAAATACCCCACAGACACTCATTTGACATTTTTTTACACGCTCGAGCCATTTCAAGAACTGACAAGCTTTGCCTAAGCTTTGCATGTCCGATATCGCCGACGACATCCACCATCGTCTGCTAACTCTACGTCGTCATCTGTTTTCGGCAGTCCCAGCATCTGCCCATCCGCTTGAGAGCACGTCCTGGGTCTGCCCTATCGATGAGTTGCTGAACCGGCTTCACCATTTCAAGAACGAAGTTTTGCCGTCCTTACCGTCGAACAACCACCATCTTCTACGGCCAACAACTCACAGTAAGTTCTTCCGACCTTCTTGATGAATATATGAACTTAGGCTGTTCTTTTAATTCTTATGCTTAGGGTGCTAGAATATGATTATACTTAGGAGTTGTTAGGAAGGCCGCCTGGTTCGGGTTGCTCTGGGTCCGGATGCTTCCCGGACAGATGGTGGAGCCTTAGTAGCCCTTTTTTTCCATTCCCGATCTGGGTATCGTGGTTCCTTGGTGATCTCGGACCCGATCCGGAGGGGACTCCAAGTGTCCTTAGAAGACCCCCCATACCTTAACCGATTTTCTTGGGTTTAGGTACTGACTGCTTGGCTTTCTTTCTTTGTTCTCAGATCACCAACTATGGCAACGGGCGTCACCCTCCACTCTGAGGAAGAAGTCAACAGGGCCCCCGTCGTCATCTCCGGGTCCCAGACACCCAAGGGCAAAAGGTGGGAAATGGACGTGGTGCCCAACCTGTTCCGGAACTACCGGATGATGTACGTCTTGGAGAAGCGCCTGGGCATAGAGTCCACTCCCAGAATCTTTCACAACCGCATGGCCAGGATCGAGGAGCGGGCGCACACATCCGTAGAAAGGTTCGGAGCCTGGAGCGCCATCCACATCAGCGCGGGAGCCACACTCCCGCTCCACGATTATTTCGTGCGATTCCTGACGTATGTGGGAATCGCGCCGTTCCAGCTCCTGCCATAAGCGTACCAGCTACTCGTGGGATGGCAAGTGTTCTGCATCGCGCAGGAGATCGCGAAGCCGACCCCTGCAGAAATCTTGTATTTCTACAAGATGGAGCCGCAGGTCAACGCCAAGGACAAGACCTTGGACGACTTCTACAGACTGACGCCGCGAGGAAGCTACCCCGCTCCCACCAGCTCCTGGAAGCATCCCCCGGACGTCCATCATTACTGGTTTATGATGTTCGGGTTCCTCGTGGAGAAGAACCCCACGATGCTACTGGACTTCCAGCGAGTGGGTAAGTGCTCCCCAGAACCTTGTCCCCTTTTTGTTTTATTTTTTCTTTATTTTATTTGTTTCTCATCATATTCCTCCAGGTGGTAGGACCTTTCGCTCAAACTCCCCTCACCCCGTTCATCATGGAACGGAGGAAGTTCTACTCCGGGCTGAGCGCAAAGGACCTAGACGTAGGTGGCTACGTTAATATGGACAACCTCTGACTGGTCGGGATGCTCGTAGCCACCCAAACCATTGTCATCCCGAACCTTCGGGGCATCCAGTGCGAGAAGAGCGTCACCATCCGGGAATAGCTGGCCTTGGACCACATTGTAGAAGTGGAGAAGGTGGCGCGGGCTGACGTAACCAAGCGAAAGAAGGACCAGGCCCAGACGGAGGCGGCCTCTTCGAAGGAGCCGGAGGAGCTATTTGAGGACACCCTGCCGAACACGGGGACTCCCGGGGCTAGCGTATCGGGGCGAGGTAACTCCTCTTTAATCTTGACTTATGCTCCCCAAGTCGGGGACTTAGCTAGGGATAGGCTAGTACTCCGAGGCCCCGCGTTCGGGGCTGACGGGGAGACAAGACCTTCGTCTCTCATCCCCATAGGCTCAGAGGTTTTTATGTTCTTATTCAGGTTCCTTCAGTACGAGAATTTCCTGAACCTAGACGACATGGGGGATCGAGTCCATTCCTTCGCTTTAGAGGAGTTGAGTCGCACCCGGGGCTATGATGAGGGTTCGTCTTGGGTCATTATTAGTTTTGATGTTGATTCCTTTGTTTTTCCATACTAATTCTTTTTTCTGTGCTTTTGCAGGAAACTGCGGCATGTCTACTCCTGCCAGCGAAATGAGGTAGCTCCTCAAGGACAGGGCGGCTAGGAAAGCTGCCAGGAAGGCAAACGAGGCAACAAGTCCGGAGCCCAGCCTCAACAAGGAAGTGACCGGGACGGAACTTCGTCCCGGCGGGGGAGCCCTTGCCGTGGTCCCCATCCAGGCCATTGACCTGGCTGCAATCTCCAGCTCCGCCCGACACTCGGTGATAGACTTGGAGACGGGTGCAGCGGCTAGCCAAAGCTCTGGGAAAAGAGGCCTGGATACTGGCGCTGAGGAGGCAAGCACCGGGAAGAGGCCCCGGATGAGGTGGGCCGGCTCGGCCGACGAGTCGTACGGCGAGAGTCGGGTCGCCGCAAAAGAGATTCCTGCACCGCCGGTCCTCCCCATACGTCCTGCACTACTCGAGGAAGGGGAGGCCGTTGTGCGGGATGAGCAGTCCCGGCTGATCAACCGGACTAGGGAGAATGGTCGGGGTTGGAGGGACGACACATACAAGGCCCTGACGATCCGCCGTCAGGTAGAATTCGTAGAGTGTCCGACGGCATTCAGCGCCCCTCAGCCAATCGTGGATCGACCATTCGCCGAGTTAGGCTTCCGCCCTAAGCTTGGGCAGGACAAGGCCCCCCTGGTGGCAGACCTGTTGGACCAGGTGGGGAACACCATGTCCAACCTCTAACTCAAACGGTACGCCACCATAGCCAATCCGGACGTGCTGTTTATCTCTCAGGCACTCCACCACTAGGCCATCACGGTAAGTTTTACTTGTCTTTCTTCCCCCTTCTTTCTTGTTAATAAGGATTTCTCCTAACTTTTTTTTTCTCCAAGTTGATCTGCTATCCCATCGGAGTGCTGATCTGGTGGCCGAGCTAGCCATGGAGATGGAGACGACCAAGCTGGAGCTAGAGGCGGCCGTGAACCAGAGGGAGGCCGCCAAGGAAGCCCTTGCCAGGGAGACGGCCCAAGCTCGGGCGGACCGTGACGAGTTCGACCGCGTCAAGGCCGGACTGGAAGAGGCTTTGTCCCAAAAAGGAGAAGAGGCCGACGAGAGGGTAACACTCCTGGAGGCGGCCGTGGCTCAGTCGGTCCAAGAGAAGGAGGAGATCCAGGCCTTGACGGCACGGGTCGGCAAACTGGACAATTCTCTCCGTGAGGAGAAGGCGGCGCACGAAGAATCCCACCGCGAGAATGAGGAGGCGGAAGGTATGCTGGAGGTCACCTTTGATGAGGCCATTTACATGGCTTGGCGCAAGGACAAGAGTATGAACCTCCTGGTCTTCCCCGATTCGGAATTGAAGTGGGTCGAATTCGAGGCCAAGGAGAAGGAAGACCCGGAGCTCCTGGTGGATGAAGCCTAGGCTCGGATCCTCGCCTTGTCTCCTCTATCTCTTTTTTCTTTGTAATTTTGTAACTTTTTCGGACGCGTACGCGTTCAAAACACTTTATGTTGCTTTCTCCAGTTTTTATATATATATATATTTTTGTTATTCCGAGTAGAAATTTCATTTTATTGCCGTGCCTGATTATTCTGAGGGTTTGGTCCCGGTTCCAACGGCCTGGACTAGACCAACTTTAGCTTATCGAGTTTTCATACCTAATCGCCAAGTTTCTAATTCCAGTTCCAATGGCCAGGGCCAACGTGGCAGATTTTATTTTTGGAACCTTGTTCTCCCTTTACCAATTGTAGGCCACGGCTTTGCCTTGGGGCATACCGGATGCTTCTCTCTCCCGGACATCGCTCGTCCGGAGTGGGACCAGCCTTGGGCTCGGTCCTTTTAACTTATACTCCCGGACATCGCTCGTCCGGAGTGGGACCAGCCTTGGGCTTGATCCTTTTAACTTATACTCCCGGACATCGTTCGTTCGGGGCGGGACCAACCTTGGGCTGGGTCCTCTTTAATTTATACCCCCGGACATCGCTCGTCCGAGGTGGGCCGACCTTAAGCTCGGTCCTTTTAACTTTATACCCCCGGACATCGTTCGTCCAGGGTGGGACCAGCCTTGGCCTGGGTCCTCTTTAATTTATACCCTCGGACATCGCTCGTCCGGGGTGGATCGGCCTTAAGCTTGGTCCTTTTAACTTTATACCCCTGGACATCATTCGTCCGGGGCAGGACCAGCCTTGGGCTTGGTCCTCTTTAATTTATATCCCCGGACATCGTTCGTCCGGGGCAGGACCAGCCTTGGGCTTGGTCCTCTTTAATTTATACCCCCGGACATCGTTCGTCCGGGGTGGGACCGGCCTTAGGCTCGGTCCTTTTAACTTTATACCCCCGGACATCGTTCATCTGGGGCGGGACCAGCCTTGGGCTTGGTCCTCTATAATTTATACCCCCGGACATCGTTCGTCCGGGGTGGGACCGACCTTAGGCTCGGTCCTTTTAACTTTATACCCCTGGACATCGCTCGTCCGGGGTGGCACTGGCCTTGGGCTTGGTCCTCTTTAATTTATACCCCTGGACATCATTCGTCCGGTGTGGGACCGGCCTTAGGCTCGGTCCTTTTAACTTTATACCCCCGGACATCGTTCATCCGGGGTGGGACCAGCCTTGGGCTTGGTCCTTTTTAATTTATACCCCTGGACATCGTTCGTCCGGGGTGGGACCGGCCTTAGGCTCGGTCCTTTTAACTTTATACCCCCGGACATCGCTTGTCCGGGGTAGGACCGGCCTTGGGCTCGGTCCTCTTTAATTTATACCCTCGGACATCGTTCGTCCGGGGTGGGACCGGCCTTAGGCTCGGTCCTTTTAACTATATACCCCCAGACATCGTTCGTCCGGGGCGGGACCAGCCTTGGGCTTGGTCCTCTTTAATTTATAACCCCAGACATCGTTCGTCCGGGGTGGGACCGGCCTTAGGCTCGGTCCTTTTAACTTTATACCCCCGGATATCGTTCGTCCGGGGTGGGATCGGCCTTAGGCTCGGTCCCACGGGGTTTGTCTGACCCAAACATCGTTGGTCCGAGTCGGGACTAGCCTGAGCTTGCGCCCCACCGGGTATTTGCTTACACCCGGGATACCCCCCGCAAGTGAACGGAGACTAGTCTGGGGTCACTTGAGATAGATTCTCATTGTTCGAAAATATTTCTTTATGACGTTTTGTACACGCCATTTTTATTATTCAAAGGGGGTCGCCCTGAGGCGTAGATTGTTTACAATGAAAATACTAAATTGGAACACGCTCTCCTGACTACTGATAGTATTTACGGAGATGTTCCGCATTCCAGGCTCGCGGAACTTCCGAGCCATTGAGCCGCTTTAAGCAGTATGTCCCGAGGCAGACGTCATGTTGGATCTCATACGGCCCCTCCCAATTCGGGCCCAGAACCCCCACTCCCGAATCTTGAGTAGCAAGGAAGACTCGTCGCAAGACTAAGTCGCCGGTTCTGAACTTTCGGCTTTTGAATTTTGAGTTGAAATGCCATGCTATCTTGCCTTGGTACATCTTCAGCTGCACCTACGATTCTTCCTGGATCTCCTCGATGAGATCTAGCGATTCTTGGAGTAGGGCGTGGTTCTGGGCTGGGTCATACGTGTCTCTTCGATGAGACGGGATGGTCATTTCGATGGGGATGATGGCTTCGCATCCATAGACCATGGAGTAAGGAGTGTGGCCGATTGATGTCCTCTCAGTCGTCCGGTAAGCCCACAGTACGCGGGGCAGCTCCTCGGCCCATTTGCTCTTGCAGGCCTAGAGCTTTTTCTTCAGCGTCCCTTTTAGGATTTTGTTCACAGCTTCTGCTTGCCCGTTTGCTTGGGGCCTGGCGACCGCGGAGAAGCTCTTGACGATACCATGTCTCTCGCAAAAATCCGTGAAGTGGGCGCTGTCGAATTGCTTCCCGTTGTCAGATTCAATTTTTTAAGGGAGGCCGTACCGACACACTATGTTGTTGATGACGATATCCAATGCCTTCTTGGAAGTAATTGTGTTCATGGGCTTCGCCTCAACCTACTTGGTGTAGTAGTCTATGGCGACGATGGCATACTTTACTCCTCCTTTCCCAGTCGGGAGTGATCCTACCAAATCGATCCCCCACACCGCAAAGGGCCAGGGGCTAGTCATCAAGGTTATTTCTGTCAGGGGGGCCCGCGGAACTTTTGCGTACCTCTGGCACTGTTCACACTTGCGGACGTAATCGATACAATCTTTCTTCATGGTCGGCCAGAAGTATCCTTGGCGCATGATATTTTTGGATAGACTGGGCCCGGCTGTATGATCTCCGCAAAAGCCTTCGTGCACTTCATGCATGATGGTGCTTAGCTCTGTCCTGGACACACACCTGAGGTAAGGCATGGACAACCCCCGACGATAGAGTTTTCCGTCCATCATGACATATTGGTGGACTTGGTACTGAAGCTTCCTGGCTGCGGCCCTGTCGGCTGGTACCTCCCCAGCTGTCAGATAGCGGATAAGCGGTCCCATCCAAGATGTGGAGTGATTGACGGTGTGGACTGTGGGGGCCCTGATGCTTGGGACGGGGAGATTGTTGACAGGGACTACCCCGGCCAGTTTTGCTTCGGCGTCGGTGGCCAGCTTTTCTAGTGTGTCCGCGAAGACATTTTTCTCTCTGGGGATCTGGCGGATGGAGTGCTTTGTGAACGCCTGCAACATCTCTCTTGTCTGGGTCACATAAGCCGCCATTCTCTCTCCTTTAGTTTGATACTCCCCCGAGATCTGCCTGACAACCAACTGGGAATCGCGGTAGATTTCCAGGTTCGCGGCTCCCACTTCCCGGGCCAAACGTAGCCCGACTAAGACAACTTCATGCTTAGCTTCATTGTTCGATGCCTTGAAATGGAAACGAAGGGCATTCTGTAGCTGGTGTCCCTGTGGTGACACCAAGGTGATCCCGGCCCCGGCCCCGTTCTCATTCGAGGCCCCGTCCATGAAGACCTTCCATATGGGCGCTATGGGGACCTCGGGACCATTGTCTTCCTAAGATATCCCGGAGCACTCGACGATGAAATCGGCCAGGGCTTGCCCCTTGATGGACACTCTAGGGATGTAGGATATATCGAACTGGCTCAGTTCCATGGCCCACTTTAGGAGTCTTCCCGATGACTCGGGCTTCTGTAACACTTGCCGCAGGGGGTGGTTGGTCAGGACCTTTATGGCGTGGGCCTGGAAATAAGGCCGGAGCTTCCGGGATGCCATCAGCAGGCAAAAGGTCAGCTTCTCTATTAATGGATACCGAGATTCAGCGTCCAACAATCGCTTACTTACGTAGAACACCGGAAGTTGTGTCCTTTCCTCCTCCCGTACCATAGCGGCGCTGATTGCGTGTTTGGTCACTGCCAGATAGAGGTACAGAGGTTCCCCGTCCACCGGTTTCGCTAGGATCGGAGCCTGGGCCAGGTGCTCTTTCAGTTTCTGAAAGGCTTCATCGCACTCGACTGACCATTCGAAATGCTGGCTTCCCTGAAGGACGTTAAAGAACGGGTTGCACTTATCCCTGGCCTTGGAGACGAAATGGCTTAAGGCGGCTATTCGCCCAGTCAGGCTCTGCACGTCCTTGTGCTTCCGGGGAGAAGGCATATCAATCAGTGCCTTGATCTTATCCGAATTGGCTTCTATTCCTCGAAAGCTCACTATGAAGCCCAGGAACTTCCCGGAGGCCACACCAAAAGTGCACTTCTTAGGATTCAGCTTTATCCCGTACTTCCGAATGGCTGGGAAAGCTTCAGCCATGTCGTCCGAGTGCTTCCCGGGCGTCTTGGACTTGACCAGCATATCATCGATATAGACTTCCATGTTTCGACCTAGATGGGCCCGGAACATTCGATTGACGAGCCTTTGGTAGGTTGCCCCGGCGTTTTTCAGTCCGAAGGGCATGACGATGTAGCAGTATATCCCCTTGTCGGTTTGAAAACTGGTGTGCTCCTGATCTGCCACATGCATAGAGATCTGATTGTAGCCAGAATATGCATCCATGAAGCTCAAGAACTCGTACCCGGACGTAGCATCCACCATTTGGTCGATCTTGGGCAGCGGGAAACAATCTTTCGGACAGGCTTTGTTGAGATCCGTGAAGTCGATGCACGTCCTCCATGTCCCGTTTGGTTTCGGCACCAGGACGGGATTGGCCAGCCACACGGGGTACACAGTCTCGCGTATGAAGTTGATTGAAGACAACTTCTCAACTTCCAGCTTAAGGGCCTCAGCCCTTTCCGTCCCCAAAGGCCTGCGCATCTGGCGGACCGGGGTCGCATTTGGGTCAATACTCAAGGCGTGGCAGATGATGTTGCGGTCGATCCCCATCATGTTTGAGTGAGACCAGGCAAGGATATCCTGGTTCTCCTTAACTTGGGCGATGATGGTGGCCCGAACATCCGCCGACAGATTTTTCCCGACTTGGATGACCCGGGTCGGATCGGTGTCGCTGATGCACACCTCCTCTATCTCGTCCATTGGCTCTAGGGCGCGGTCGTCCCCTATCCTCGGGTCCAGGTCATCTTCTTTCTGGATCACCCTCTCAGCAGGTGGGGGAGGAATCGGGTCGATGAAGTCCACAACGGGCTCGTCCCGGACCATATATATTGGCTGGGCTGACACGTGATAGCACTTCCGGGCGCTCTTCTGATCTCCCCGGACAGTCCCCACCCCTCTGTTGTCGCAAGGGAATTTCATGCAAAGATGACGTATAGAGGTGATGGCCCCGAATTTTACTAGTGCGGGCCGGCCAAAAATGACGTTGTAAGCGGTGGGGCAGTCCACCACTACAAAGGTGAAGAACTTGAACGATTGCTGCAACTCACTTCCCAACATAACGGGCAACTGGATCTTCCCCATGGGGAGTAGAGCGTCTCCGTTGAAGCCATAAATCTAGGTTGGGCACGATGCCAGATCCGCTTCGGTCAAGCCAATGGCGGTGAAGGCGGGCTTGAACAAAAGGTTGACGGAGCTCCCGTCATCCACCAACACGCGGGACACCAACTTGTTGGCGATTTGCGCATCTATGACCAGCGGGTCATGGTGTGGGAAGTGGACATTGCAGGCGTCGTCCTCTGTGAAGGTGATGGGGAGGTTCATCAACTTCGGGCGCTGAGCCGGGGCCTAGACAAAGGCGCAGACCTCCTGATCATGGTCCAGTTCACTCAGGTAGCGCTTTTGGTCATTCCTGGACGATTTTCCCAGGTGAGGTCCACCTGAGATGGTGGCCACATGCCCATCCACTCGAGGGGGTGCGGTCCCGGATGGGTAAGGCATTCTTGGGCCGGGAGCTTGCGCGACGGGGGACCCCTGAGGGGCCTGTGCCGTCGGTCCCTGCACATACCCTCCTTGAGGTGGGTATGCCCTGGGCGCTCCCAGGACCGTGGGCTGTCCAGGGCCTGCTGACAGGCCCGGGACTCCCACGGGCATCCTGACCCACTGGTGGAGATGCCCCAGCTTGATGAGATTTTCGATCTCGTCCTTGAGCTGCCGAAATTCTTCGGTAGTGTGGCCTACATCCTTATGATAGGCGCACCTCTTGCTGGTATCCCTCAGATTCCTTCCCCCCTTGAACATGGGGCTAGGCTTCCGGTAGTGAACCGCCTTTTCTGTGGCCAGGTAGATGTTCTCCCTGGTGTCCTCCAGATTGGTGTATTCGGAGTATTGGGGCTCGTAGCCCCTTTTTCCCTTCTTGACTGGCTCGGGCCGGTTCTGGCCTTTGCCAGATCGCTTCCCCTAAGAGGGGTTCACGCTCGCTTCTGTCACTCCCGCCTACGACTGCTGGGCCCCGACGGGGGCGGCGCTGTGACCTGCCGGTGCAGCCCCATATCCGGAGAAGTGGGTGGATTGGGCCGGGGCATATCCCGAAGCGGCAGGAACGTACACCGTAGGGGTGTAGGTGACTCCAGGCGTAACGGCCGGTCCCGGGGCGATCGGGGGCGCGACATAGGACTGTACCGGGAACTGTACCCCGTACCCCGGGAACGATTGGGCGTTGGGCTGTGGTGCCAGAGGCCACCCGAAAGCCTGGATCTGGGCCTCTTCCCAATTGATAAACCCTTGGGTCCTCCTGATGAACTCTTCCAGGGTAGCCGCCTTGTTATGCTGCATGTCGTCCCAGAGAGGGGACCCCGCTCGGATTCCGGACTGCAATGCTACTAGGCGCTGTCCGTTGTCCACCTTTGTCTTGGAGGCTTCTTCAGTGAAGCGCTGGATGTAGGCCCTTAATGTCTCCGTGGGGAGCTATTTGATATTTGCGAGGGTGCTGATCTGCATGTCCATCCTCATGGCGACCACGAACTGCTTGCGAAACGCTGACTGCAAACCGGACCAGGATTGGATGGATCCTGGCTTAAGTCTTTTCCACCACTCTTCGGCGGGACCACCTAGAGTGATCGAGAAACAGAGGCATTTGCTGTCGTCACCGACGTGGGCCACTGTCATGAGCCGGTTGTATCGGGACAAATGGTCCCTGGGGTCGGTGTTTCCAGTATAGGCGGTGAGGCTTGGCATCTTAAACCCCTTGAGGAGTATAGCGTCCAGGATGTGCCTCACGCAGGGCTCTTTATCCTCTTTATCGGAGTCGGTATCCGCTCCTTCCCGTCTGCGGACCAAACGGTCCGTGACCTTTTTCAGAGCGGCCAGCTGCTCCATTAGCTACCTGGCCGTGCCGTCCTCCAGGGGATTCTTTTGTTCCTCCTTTCGTTGATGTTGTTCCTAAGGTCGCCACCTCAGGGGAGAATTTTTTCCTTACAGGCCCGCTCCTTCCGAGCGTTCAGTCCGTCGCGTAGGTCTATCCGGGACGTGTCATCCCTTGAACTAAGGGCATGACGCTCCTCACTGCATGGCCGCTCCCGACGGTTTTTTTTTACCGAGGTTCTTGGGTGCAAAGACCTTTCCCGTTCGTCTCGCCCTGGGGCGTGCCGGGGCTGTGCGTTCCGCGGCCGCATCCCCTGTGGATCGATCGGGTGGCCTCGTCCTGGGACGGGGTGCACCTTCTCTTTCCTATGGAGCGGCCAGGACCGGGTCCCGACTTTCATGACGGGGGTGCTCCTCTCCTGGGTCTTTCCACCGGCCTTCGTTTTCTCCCTGTCTGGGTTTCTTGGGACTGGCTCAGGAAAGTGCTCTAGGGGAGGGGCCGACCTTGCTTCTTCGGGGAACCCAGCTCGGGTTTGCGGAGTGGGCTATTGCGCTCCCGGAAGTGGGCCAGCTGTGGGATTGGTTGCCGGACCCTGCGCGGCTATGAATGCCTAGCCTCCTAGTCTAGGACTTGCTGCCTCAGTCTAGTCACCTCAAGGTCCTGCTGGTTGGGCTCTCCTTCGAGGATCTCGGGATCCACTGCTTCATCGTGGTACTCCCCCTCATTTTCCTCTTCATAATACTCCTCCTCGTACTTTGTCCCACCCTCATAGTCTTGTGACTCGTCATGGTGAGATGTTTGAGGAGGTGCGTTCTCGGGCAGATTCTGAGGAAGATGCTAGGAAGGCAACGGATCTTCATTACCCTGCCCTGGATTACTAGGGTCGAAAGTTATGTGTCGTGTGTTCACCATTGTAGTAAAGGTTTGGTGTTAGCACTAGCTTTCTTCGGCTCTCAATGAAAGCACCAAAATGTTTACCGAGATTTTCAGAAACTATACTAATGAATATTATCTAAGAATAATGATATGGAATGTAGAGGATTAACACAGGATTTTTACATGGTTGGGGCGTTAATAAGCCTTAGTCCACGAGTCAGTTGTATTAGAGCTTGGAAAGTCTTTTACAATGGAGTTTCTCTCTATTTTTTGACAGAGTAACTGTATACAAGTCGAAGAGAGATCCTTTTTTCAGTGCTCTATCACCTGTATTTATAGGCTCATAGGAACACTAGATCTGGGCCGGGTATGACTCGGGCCCATCAAAGAAGTGGATACTCTTGGCTTCTCTGGTGGAAGCCCAATATTAAAGATAAAACATACATAGGTTCAAGACTAATTAAGGCCCAATAGGGCGGCCCAAGGACTATACTTCGCCCGACAAAACAGTGCTTTTAGTCTGGGCACTTTGAGTTACGAGGTAGATTCAGGGGACAAAACCAGTCAGGGTACTTGGCAGTGCAGATCTGAAACAGCGGCGTGCAATCCCGATGTTTCCTTTTCCGCAGGTGAAAAGTGGGGACAACCCCCACGCATCGTGGGGCAGCTTCAGGGTCATGGATACTTTTCCTTGCGAAGCTGGGAGGACCTGATCCGAGTTCGTTTACCTTTGTCCCTCTTCGTTTACCACATGCCTGGACCGTTTACGCATACTTCAAATGTAATCCGACATTAGTACGTCTCTCGGATGACTGTCCTGGATCACCATCCTGGACGGGTCCAGAATCATACTTAGGGCCGTGGCCCTTGGTTACTCCGGTACCAAGCGAGCTTGGGTCGGGCCCACATCCGAACGCCCAGATCATGGGCCTGGACCATCGTCCCGGGCCCACGACAGGAAATGGGGATAACAGGGGGGTTGAGTTTTAGAGGGCATTTTAGTCTTTTGAGGTTAGATATATCCTTAGACAATTTGGAGCTTACCAAAAAACACTAAGATTTATCAAATTTCTAAGTCTCTCTCCCTCATACACGTATCCTTACTCTCTCCCTCATACACGTAACCTTACTCTCTCCCTCTCACTCTTGAAGAACTTTGAGGAATTGAGGCTTTGAAACTAGGGGAATTAGATAGGAATTTTAGAAGAAATTAAGTGTATCTAACCAGAAGGGTGATGGAGAGTTAAGCTGTAATTGAGGTAAGGTTTCAGACTTTTGAATATGAAGGTTCATCTTGTCCTTGTGCTAGGAATTTAGGATGTTAAGATTGGAAATTGGACTGGGTTTTTGGGTAATGAATTGTTGTTGAATTGGGTGGTAGATTTAGTAATATTGTTGTGGTTTTGTGTTTAAATTGGGTGATTGAAAGTCCTAAATTCGTAGCTTAGCTTGGTTTTGGTTGGGAGGTTTTGCTGAGTTTGAATTTTGGGAAAATTAGCTGGAGAAAGTGTGATGAAAACCCAGGAATTCTGGGCACGAGGGGGCGCGCTGCGATCCAGCTCATGGGCGCCGCGACCCGCATGCCCAGATTGCCTGGGTTCACTCTCTGTTTTGAGGGCGTGCCGTGACCCTAAGGGGGCAAGTTGCGACCTGCCTTCCCCCTGAAGCTTGAGGATTTAGCCTGTGACTTGGGGGCGCGTCGCGACCCTTAGGGGCAGGTCGCAGCCTGCCTAGGGGATTTTGCCTTAGGTTGGTTTCTAAGGTTGGTTAGGCTCGGGGTTTCGAACCTTAGTGCTCAGGACGATTTGTACTACCCGGTTTAGTAGAAATCAAGATCTTGGAGGCTAGATTTTGTCTCCTAAGTATTTATTTAGATTAGAAATTGATGATTACCCATTATCCCTTGTGACTAGGTTTATCACTAAGGCTCAAGACTGTGGATCGTGCTCCAGACCATTCTGTATCCTCTGGTCAGAATTCAAGGTAAGAAAACTGCACCACTGCGTGGTTGTGAACAGGACTGAGATTCCCAATTATTGATTTCTTGTACTATGTGCTGTTTCTGGTATTCTTGTTGGGCCTTGGCTCATGGGTGCTACGTGGTGGAGGTAAAGGCCAAGGGAAGCTGGACCAACCATGAGTTGGAGAGCTCTGGGGACGAAGTGTACATAGTCAGCTGCTCGACCGCCACAACCAAGGGAAAGTACAGGGACAAAGGCCTAAAACTTGTATTTTTCCATTATAGTGGCTGTTGTTTGTATTTAAACTATTGTAACTATCACTTGTACCATGTGTTTGGGATCCCATATCTTAAACACCCATTTTAATGAAAATTAACTGTTTATGTTCAAAATCTTTTAACCCTAATCTGATGGTTGACCATAGGATCACGTTTTTACTCAAATGACTTGATTAGTAAGTCTTGTACTATTTCAACTACACAATGTAATGGTCTTGGTTATCCAGGGTGTTACAACTTGGTATCAAAGCGGTCTAGGTTTAAGGGTTCCTGAAGACTGGCTGGGCATGTACACTCGCTGCTAAAGACAAGCTTAACTCAGGGTTTAATAATTGTATATATGTGATTACATGTTTAACAGCTCAAATGAAATATAAATGTTTTAATCTGTGTGATTAATAGGGAGCATGAGAAACTGATAGGGCCTGGCTCTTGACTGTTGTGTGACAATAATGAGGCGTGCTTATTAGCATTGCTGGTGTATGTGAATGAATATTTGAATGCTTGTTTGTATTTTGATTGCATGATGTTAGTTGAGTTTCAATGGTGGACTATGGAAAGATTGTTAACCTGTCATCATTGCCTGATCGCCGAGTCATTGATTGCAGATAAACTAGGATAGCTATGCATCCAAGGCAATCTATAAGACTAGACATCACAAGGTCCGAGGCTAGAGATGATGATCAGGGCCAGAACCCTTCGCCAGATCCCGAGAATTGGTAGCAGATACTTAAAGACATGCAAGCCTAATTACAGAGTCAGGAAGAGCAGATCCGTCTTCTGAGACAGCAGGCTCCGTCGAGGAGTGCTGCACCTATTGTGCCACCTGCTCGGGCACCAGTTATACAGACACCTGAGGTTGGGAACATGTGGGAGCCACTATATGAGCGATTCAGAAAGAAAACATCCTCCAACTTTTGAGGGAGGACCAGATCCACTGAAGGTTGAACAGTGGATGAGTATGATCACGTCTATCCTGGATTTCATGAGGGTGGAAGGTAATGAAAGGGTGGCCTGTGCCTCCAATATGTTTAGAGAGGACGCCCGTATCTGCTGGGAGGTGGCATGACAGACCAGGGATATTTCTACTTTGAGTTGGGATGGGTTCAGAGATCTATTCAACCAGAAGTATTACAATGTTTCCATCAGTGCCGCGAAGGTAAATGAATTCACAGGGCTACTACAGGGCAGCATGACAGTTACAGAGTATGCCCTGAAGTTTGATAGGCTGGCAAAGTTTTCATCAAACTTGGTGCCTACAGATACGACCAGACAGGGCAGGTTTGTTTAAGGGCTCAATGCTATGATAGCCCGGGATGTAAGGATAACCTCGATAGCTGGACAGACGACTTATGCCCATCCTGTTGAGAAGGCTATTATCGTTGAAGAGGTAGAAAACAAGATTTGGAGGGAGAATGCTGAGAGACGGGATATTCGCAGGGCAGTGCCTTCATCCACAGGATTTGGTAGGGGCGGAGGCCCCAGTGATTTGAAGATGAAGACCCCTGCCACTTTGACCATTGCTGGTCTTGATAGGAGGGGTCGGGGTGTTCAGGGTGGTCGCTAGGGAGGCAGTGCGACATGGAGGAGTTACCCAGAATGCATGAGGTGCAGGAAGTGCCATCTGGGTGAATGTTGGGAAAAGGATTGCTATATGTGGGAGGTGGTGGGACACCTCAAGAAAGACTGCCCAACAGCGAAGAAGGAGGAACTAGGGAAGGTGGACAGCTTGACTCCAGCTTGAGTGTTCACCTTGACGCAGGCGGAGGCCGAGGCTAGTCCCTCGGTAGTGACAGGTCAGCTTTCTAGCGCTGGCTCCTCTTATACTGTATTGATTGACTCTGGTGCTACACATTCGTTTGTTTATAGTAAAGTGATTGATAGATTGTGAAGACCTAGTGAGTATTATACTACGGGGTTTGGGACTATACTGCCTACAAGGGAACTGGTAGTTTTTAGGAGACGGATTAGAGTAGTGCCACTGATGGTAGATAGTAGGGAATTATTAGTAGATTTGATTGAGTTGGGTATGGATGATTTCGATATGATCTTGGGGATGGATTGGCTGGTTAGATATGGGGCTACTATAGATTGTAGGAAGAAGATGGTGACTTTTGAGCTTGAGGGAGAGGATCCCTTTGTTTTTGTGGGTGTTGTGCATGGACCTTGCACACCCATGATATCAACATTGAGGGCTGAGGACCTATTACAGGGAGGTTGTATAGGTTTTCTAGCTAGTGTGGTGGATACCACCATGGATATGCAAGCAGGGCCGGGAGAGACCAGATTAGTATGTGAATTCTTGGATGTGTTTCCTGAGGATTTACCAGGGTTGTCGCCACATAAGGAGATTCAGTTTGTCATTGAGTTAGCGCCGGGAACAGAGCCAGTGTCGAGGGCACCATATAGGATGGCTCCGGTGGAACTTAAAGAGTTGAAGATACAGTTACAAGAACTTCTTGATTTGAGATTTATCAGACCTAGCTTCTCGCCATGGGGTGCTTCGATTTTGTTTGTGAAGAAGAAGGACAAGACTCTAAGGATGTGTATAGACTACAGGGAATTGAACAAGTTGACCATCAAGAACAAATACCCCTTACCAATGATCGATGACCTATTCAATCAGTTGTAGGGAAAGATGGTATTCTCAAAGATTGATCTTCGATCTGGTTATCACCAGCTGAGGATCAAGGATGAGGATATACTGAAGATGACCTTCAGAATGAGGTATAGGAATTATGAGTTCTTGGTCATGTCATTTGGTTTGACCAATGCCCCAGCAACATTCATGGATTTGATGAACATGGTGTTTAAGGACTTCTTGGATCAGTTTGTGATTGTCTTCATCGATGACATCTTAGTTTACTCAAGTTCAGAGGCAGAGCTTGAACAACATCTCTGACAGGTCTTGCAGAGATTGAGAGAGCATCGATTGTATGCCAAGTTTAAGAAGTATGAGTTTTGACTACCAGAAGTAACATTCCTTGGACATATTTTTTGTGAAGATAGGATTAAGGTGGATCCAGCTAAGAAAGAGGCAGGAGAGATTGGCCAAGGCCAAGGAAAAGGAATGCTTCTGAGGTTAGGAGCTTCCTTGGATTAGCAAGTTATTACAGACGGTTTGTGGAATGATTCTCGAAGATTGCTGCATCGATGACATAATTGACACAAAAGAATTTTAAGTTCACCTGGTCAGACAAGTGTGAGAATAGCTTCTAGGAATTGAAGCGACGATTGATTATTGCTCCGGTATTAAGTCTTCCTTCGGATTGATTTTAGTATGTCACATTTATTTTTATCTATTATAATACTTTTGCAATACTGTTATACTTATGAGTTGCAAAAGGGGATTTTTGGTGTAGTGTGTGATGCATTGAGGTTGGGATTGGGATATGTGTTGATGCAAAATGAGAAGGTTATTGCTTATGCGTCACGACAGCTGAAGGAGTATGAGCAGCGGTACCCTACCCATGACCTAGAGTTGGCAGCAGTGGTATTTGCATTGAAAGTTTGGTGATACTACCTGTATGGGAAAAAGTGCAAGATATACACCGATCATAAGAGTTTGAAGTACTTCTTCACCCAGAAGGACCTGAATATGAGGCAGAGGCATTTGCTAGAGTTGGTAAAGGACTATGATTGTGTTATCCTTTACCACCCAGGGAAAACCAATATAGTGGCGGGTTCGTTGAGCTGGAGGGGCCCGTGAAAGTTGTTTAGCTCAGCACATATATCGAGAAAGTTGGCAGAGGAGATGACTACAACGAGGATAGAGTTGGTTGTGGGAATGGTGGCCAATATTACTTTGCAATCTAGAGGGAATGTCCTAGTTAGGATAGCTAAGGATTATTCTATTTCAGAGACAAGGTTACTACGGTATAAGGGTCGAATTTGTATCCCGACAGATATGGGTATTAGGCGAGAGATATTAGATGAATCCCATACTATGCCGTACTCACTCCATCCAGGCACCACAAAGATGTATCAGGATCTACAAACGTTATATTGGTGGCCTGGGATGAAGAAGGATGTAGTAGTGTATGTGGCCAAGTGTTTGACCTGTCAGCTGGTGAAGGCTGAGCATCAACGACCAGTGGGGTTGCTACAGCATTTGGGTATTCCCAAGTTGAAATGGGAGGACATTAACATGGATTTTTTGGGAGGTTTACCCAAGACAGTGGGATTACATGACTCAGTGTGGGTCATAGTAGACAGATACACCAAGTCAGCTCACTTTCTGCCAGTGAAGATGACCTATACTGTGGATCAGTATGTGGAGATGTACGTGAGGGAGATTGTACGTCTTCATGGTTTCCCAAGTCTATAGTTTCGGATCGGGATCCTATATTTACCTCCAAGTTTTGGGGTAGTTTGCAAAAGGCTATGGGGACTCAACTAAAGTTCATTACGACCTTTCATCTTCAGACGGATGGATAGTCTGAGAGGACGATTCATGTATTGGAGGACATGCTCAGGGCGTGTGTGATAGACTTTGAGGGGTCTTGGAGTAAGTATCTCTCGTTGATTGGGTTTTCATACAACAATAGTTATCAATCAACGATTGGGGTAGCTCCGTATGAGATGTTATATGGAAGAAGATGTAGATCACCCATTCATTGGGATAAGATGGGTGAGAGGAAGTATTTGGGGCTGGAGATGGTTCATAAGACTAAGGAGGCTATCAAGAAGATCCGAGCTTGAATGCTCACTTCCTAGAGAAGATAGAAAAGCTAAGGTGATCCTAAGCGTAGGGACATGGAGTTCCAGTTAGGGGACCACGTGTTTCTGTGAGTCTCACCACTGCGATGGGTGAGAAGGTTTGGGAAAAAGGGCAAGCTGAGCCCCAGATTCATAAGACCATTTGAGATCCTGGAAAGGATCGAGCAGGTGGCCTATAGATTGGATTTGCCACCGTCGATGTCAGAAGTTCATGACGTATTCCATATTTCTATGCTTCGGAAGTACGTCTCAGATACGACTCATGTGTTGAAGTATGAGGACTTGGAGTTGTAGACAGATTTGTCTTATGTGGAGCGACCGGTTCAGGTCTTAGACAGGAAAGACAATGTTCTATGGAACAAGATGATTCCTCTAGTCAAAGTATTGTGGAGGAATAGCAGGGTCGAGGAAGCGACCTGTGAGCTTGAGTCATCGATGCAGGATTAGCATCCTGAATTATTTAGGTAAATTTCGAGGACGAAATTCTCAGTACGAGGGGATAGTTGTAATGACCCAAAATTTCTAATAAGGCTTAGGGCCTTGATTATTGTGTCGAGAGGGCATAATTGGTTTTTATGTATGTTTAATTGGTTAAATGCATGATTACGTGGCACACATGATTAACATGATTATATGAATATGTGATATGCATGTTTACGAGTATTAGATATGCATGTGGGCCCTTTATAGCTTATAATGGCATATTTGTAATTTTGGCCTGTTAAGGGCATAAATGTGATTAAATGTGATCAATGATTGAGACCACATTATTATGTGCATATATTTGCAGTATATGGCTCGAGACGATCCTAGTGAGCAGATTAGCGAAACAGTCACAGTGGGGTTTAATATCCGACTCGGGGGAGAGCATAGGGGTATTTTTGGGAATTTAGAGAATATTTTGGGATTTATTAAGTATTGAATAAGTGTTTGGTAATTAATTAGACATGACGGGAATAATTGGTAAGTATTAGGAACACTTGAGATATTAGCGGAAATTGGAGAATGACCATTTTACCCTTGGAGCAATGAAAGGGGGGATGAGTTTAGAGGGCATTTTAGTCTTTTGAGGTTAGATATATCCTTAGACATTTTGGAGCTTACCAGAAAAACTAAGATTTGTCAAATTTCTAAGTCTCTCTCCCTCATACACGTATTCTTACTCTCCCCCTCTCACTCTTGAAGAACTTTGAGGAATTGAGGCTTTGAAACCAGGGGAATTACCTGGGAATTTTGGAAGAAATTAAGTTGGATCTAACCAGAAGGGTTCTGGAGAGTTAAGTTGTAATTGAGGTAAGATTTCAGACTTTTGAATATGAAGGTTCATCTTGTTCTTGTGCTAGGAATTTAGGATGTTAAGATTGGAAATTGGACTGGGCTTTTGGGTAATGAATTGTTGTTGAATTGGGGTGGTAGCTTCAGTAATATTGCTGTGGTTTTGTGTTTAAATTGGGTGATTAAAAGTCCTAAATTTGTAGCTTAGCTTGGTTTTGGTTGGGAGGTTTTGCTGAGTTTGAATTTTGGGAAAATTGGCTGGAGAAAGTGTGATGAAAACCTAGGAATTCTGGGCACGAGGGGGCGCGCTGCGATCCAGCTCATGGGTGCCGCGGCCTGCATGCCTAGACCATCTGGGTGTGCTCTCTATTTTGAGGACGTGTCGCAACCCTAAGGGGGAAAATCGTGGCCTGCCTCCCCCCTGAAGCTTGAGGATTTAGCCTTTGATTTGTGGGCGTGCCGCGACCTGTAGGGGCTGGTCGCGGCCCTGCTAGGGGATTTTGCCTTAGGTTGGTTTCTAAGGTTGGTTAGGCTCGGGGGTTCGAACCTAAGTGCTCGGGACGATTTATACTACCCGATTTAGTAGAAATTGAGGTCCCGGAGGCTAGTTTTTGTCTCCTAAGTATTGATTTAGATTAGAAATTGATGATTTCCCATTGGCCATTGTGACTAGGTTTATCGCTAAGGCTCAAGAGTGAGGATCATGCTCCGGACCATTTTGTATCCTCCGCTCAGAATTCAAGGTAGGAAAACAGCACCGCTGCGTGGTTGTGAACGGGATTGAGATTCCCAATTATTGATTTCTTGTACTATGTGATTATAAGATTGGTGTGATATACAAGAATGACCAGTCTAAGGGAGCCGAGGCTAATGGTAAGCGTACTGAGCGCAGCCTGGCCTACGCGAGCCCGGGTCAGCTAGATCAACAGGGGGATCAGCCTAAGTGTGCCAACCCTGATTATTTGAGAACTTGAGATTATGTGTTCATCATTGATAAGTTGAATATTTGTACCTTGTTTTATGTTTGAATGAGATAAGCGTGATTTAATATTCTTATTGTTATATGTGTTTGTTGTTTCTGGTTTTCTTACTGGGCCTTGGCTCACGGGTGCTACGTGGTGCAGGTAAAGGCAAGGGGAAGCTGAACCAACCATGAGTTGGAGAGCTCTGTGGGCGGAGTGTACATAGTCAGCTGCTCGACCGCCACGGCCGAGGGAAAGTACAAGGACAAAGGCCTAAAACTTGTATTTTGCCATTAGAGTGGCTGTTGTTTGTATTTAAACTGTTAAGAATTGCAATCATCACTTGTACCATGTTTTTGGGATCCCATGTCTTAAACACCCGTTTTAATGAAAATTAGCTGTTTATGTTCAAAATCTTTTAACCCTAATCTAATGGTTGACCTTAGGATCACGTTTTTACTAAAATGACTTGATTTGTAAGTCTTGCATTATTTCAACTACACAGTGTAACGGTCTTGGTTATCCAGGGTGTTACAGAGAAATAGTGTTTTCATTAAGAAGTTTGAGTCTGTACATGGGATCCAAAAAAAAAACAAGTGTTAACACGACATTTACAAATCCAAAAAATAATTACAACGTAAGCCGGCCTAAGCGGCAAAATCAACGTTTTGGCTCTAGTCCCTGATGATCCCTCGGTCGTGGCGGTCGAGCAACTGCAAATGTACACGCCGCCCCTAAATTTTTCCAACTCACGGTTGGTCCAGGTTCCCTTTTCCTTTACCTGCACCACATAGCACCCATGACCCAAGGCTCAGCACAAAAACTTAAATGAACAAATTCAATATGCAACAGAATATAAACAATAAGCTTAGCAGTAATATTATGCTCAATCAAACACATAATTCAATTTAACAATCCATGAATTAGACAAGTGCAATCGGTACTTCTAAGTGCTTAGGTGACATTTAGGCTTGACTCTCTTAGGCCGAGTTCTCAGGTCTTATTGTCGACCCCGACTCTCATTGGTCGAGCTGCGTTTCGCACTCTTGCTGTCGGCCCCGACTCCCTTAGGCCGAGCTTTCAAATTAGACATGTTATCTGCATTTTTACCTCCGACATGTGGCAACCTCCAGTGACTAGCTCAGACCCTCATAGACATCCTCGGGGTATGCTACTCCCCGAGGCCTCTATTCGGGGAAAGGGTCCTCCTAGGATAGACCTTGTCTTTGACAGTAGGCCGTGGGTGCATTATTAGATTAATCTCCAAGGTTTGCCCTCAGAGCTTGAGTTTCTCCAGCTTAGGAAATTAAGGTGAGTGCTCTCCTCCCTCAGTTATCTCCCAGGTCTGAGGTTCTGGTTCTCGGACCTAAGATAAGGCGCAATGTGTCAGCACATGCGGGTTTGCAGCACCAGTGGACCGTCTGACAACCTTTTTGGGAAATCCGTCAACAGTGTTGTCGAGTGTATGACTTGACAATTTGCATTCCCACTATGTTGTCTGACATGGTGGTACTTACAATATGCCTTGACAGTACCTGGGGCATGTTCCCCATAAAGTAGGTGCATTTCTGCAGTGGGCCCTGCAAATCTCGCTTGGGTCGTGGTCTCTATTCAATGCAGCCCAATGCATTGAATTGGTATTAATCCCCCAATAATGGGAAGAATGTGTATTAATTACTGATGACTAGTATTAATGACCCCAACCTCTATAAATAGGGTTGGGAGTGTCATTGTAAAGGGTTTGGTTTTTTGGAGAGAAAACACCTTGTATGCAGAGCAATCTAAACGCTGCCTGAGAATAAACTATTGGAACTTGCCATCACAAGCTTCCAATTCTCTTAATACCAGAGACTCATGGACTAGGGTTCTTTTATAACCTGAACCACGTAAAAATCATTGTGTTTATATGGCTTGTTTCTTTAATCTCTCTTCTTAAAGTTGATAGCAAAAAAGGCAGTCAACAAGACAAAATCAAACATATAGATTGCATAACACACAATCGAATGCAGCTTATACAAGCATGCCCAGGAAAACAATCATATTTATAATCACAGTCATATCCAATAACAGGGGTCCGAGCCCCGACCACAAATAGGGTGCAGTTTTCTTACCTCGAGTCTCGAGCAAAAAGTATAAGGCAATCCCAAGCACGATCCCTATTCTCGAGCCCTAGCGGTATAACCTAGTCACAACGCAATAATGGATAACCATCAATCATTTAGACTATTTAAGAGCTTCAAGGTAAATTTCTAGCCTTCAGAATCTTGAATTCTACTAAATCAGGTAGTAGAACCCTTCCCGAGCTTTTAGGTTTGAGTTCCCGAGCTTTAAAACCCATTATTGGCCAAAACTCTCTATTTGAGCCACGACATTCCTTAGAGGCATCGCGACCCTCTACAATTCATAAAGCCTCCCAACTCCATTTCTTGGATACACGCCGCGGCACAAACTACCCAGCGTCACGACGCTAAGATAGTTTAGTGAACACCCCTAGGCTTCTGAGTTCATACGGTCCGCGACGCTCCAAGAACAGTGCCTCAACGCAACCCCATGAACTCAGAATTCCCAGCACTTTCCAGTGTTTTCTCTGAGCTAAAATCACCAGTTCACTATAAACATGAAACAGAGCCAAAATTGAGCTAGAACTCTCAACAACACAACATAGGCATCTTAATTACCCCAAAAACCAACCACAATCTTACCCTAACTCAACAACCAAAGCTAGCATTAAAAACTCAGTCAAAACCTAAACTAATCAGAAAATTCACAGTAAAATAAGGTTATAAATCTTACCTCACTAATGAATTCGACCCCTAAACTGAACCTTAATCAACTACATCCTCAAATCTTCATTTTTTTCTCAGCCAAGTTCCCTAAAAAAGACTCAAGCCCCAACCAAGCTTCATGGGAGAGAGAGGAAGGTTAGAGAGAGAGAGAGTGAACTGAGTGAGCTTGTTTCCTTTGTTTTCCTAGTTGTTTCTAGACTTCCTAAGGCCTCTAGGTACCTAAGACAATCCAAGGGCCAAGTCTATCTCTTGACGACCAAAGTGCCCCTAACTCAAAGCCGTACTTTTTAATGCCTCAAGGGCGATATCGTCATTTGCCACATTTCCTGCTAATCCTCAAATAACACTATAAATTTCAAATTAATCCCAACATCCCCAAATAGTCATTAAATAACTACCCATCACCTGATAAAATCCTGACTACGCACTAAGTTCCCAAAATACCCCTAGGCTCACACCGAACTGGGTATTGGACCCCGTTGTGACTTTTATGCTAACTTTCTCTCTAGGATCGCCTCGAGCCAAATATCACAAGTATATCCACATAATAATGTGGTCTCAATCATATAACACATATAATTACATTTATATCCTTAACGAGTCAAATTACAAATATGCCTTTATTAACAAGAACGGGCCCACTGTGTACTTATAAACATGCATAAATGTAACACCCTGGATAACCAAGACCGCTACACTGTGTACTTATAAATGTGCAGGACTTGCTAATCAAGTCATTTAGTTAAAAACGTGTCACTGAAACCATTAATGTGCTAGGGTTAAAAGATTTTGGTCTCAAGAGATACATTTCATATAACTAAACATTTTTACACATGGCATCCCAAAAAGGAACATCGTTTAAAAGTCACTTTACAGAATTTCCAGAGCACAAATAACCACTAGCCATTCTAAAGGAAAAACATATGTTTATGGTTCTCCAGTCCCTGTCTCCCCTCAACCGTGGCGGCTGAGCAGCTGTTAGTGTACATTCTGCTCCTAGAGCTCTCTGAATCAGGGCTGATCAAACTTACCCTTGCCTTTACCTACACCACGAAGCACCCGTGAGCCAAGGCCCAGCAAGAAAACATCATATTATATAGCAAGCAATGATAAAAATATAATAATCCTTTAAGCACGATCATATACTTAACACCCCACACTAATCACATAGCACGTAGATACAACCAATGATTCAACCAATTAACACTCATCTAATCACATGACAATTCCACCAAACAATAATAAATTTTAAATCACATAATAATCAGGTTCGACACCTTAGGTCGCACCCTCTGTTTACCCCACTGACTCCGACCCGCTTAAACCGAGCTCAGTGCATATTAAGCTGTCCTCATCTACCAGTGGCCGAGCCGCACCCTGTGCGCTAGTGTAAGCTCTGGCGCTCTTAGGCCACTCGTTTACTATTTACATGGCATAAAACCATCCTCTATAAAGCATACAAAGCAGGGAGCCCTTAGTCCCATTATAAATCCCCAACTAGCTGCAATTTTCTTACCTTTAGTTTCCAAGTGTACTGGTTACGCGAAATGCCTCTTGAGCATGACCCGCTCCTCGAGCCCCTAGCTTAAACCTACTCACAACCAACACAAGGGATACCATCAATAATTGTAAAAGGGTTTCTAAATAAGGTTCTAATCTCTGGAACATCGAATCCCACCAAACACGGTAGTAGATTCAATGTCGAGCACCCTAGGTTAAATTCCCATGCTTAACATCCCAAAACCCCTAATTTCCTTAAGGGCCACGGCTCAAGCCTCCCATGGCGCGGCATAGCCCCCAAACAGAGCCCATCTACACTCAGCACCAGACACGGGCCGCGACCCTACCTAGACCATGTCGCGGCCCGCCCTCCATCTCCAACACCCATCAGCTTCGAAGGGTCGTGGCTCACCAAAAACTATGCCGCGACTCGACCCCTTCGAACCCAGAAAAACCTCCATTTTTGACTCTCAAACCTCACTTAAAACCATCCAAAACTATCCCAATTCAACAACTGAATTATCACAAAGCTTCTAACACAATTCCAACAACACAACCCAACAAAAACCCAGCCTAGAAACTCACCAAAATCTCATTTCAATATCTGAAACTTAAAAACTCAAGAACACTTAAACTAGTCATAAAAACCAAGAATTCAAACACTAATTCATGAATTGGAGCTTACCTTCTTTGATGAACCAACTCTCTTAAATATTTATAAGCTAACTCCTAGGTTCTAGACTTCAATTCTGTCCTTCAATATCAAAATCCATAAACACCTCAAAAACCCAGCCATAAACACAGAATTAATCACCATGCACAAAGCTTATGACTTACCTTAACTCTGGTTGAACTCCTTAGCTGAACACCAGATTAATCCTCCAAGACTTCAGCTCAATCCACTGAATTCCAGGTGAGTTTTCCTTAAGTTCCAGTGGTTTTCCTTGAGAGAGAAAGGGAGAAAGAGGGAAGGGTCGGTTTAATCCTCCAAGACTTCAGCTCAATCCACTGAATTCCAGGTGAGTTTTCCTTAAGTTCCAGTGGTTTTCCTTTAGAGAGAAAGGGAGAAAGAGGGAAGGGTAGGTTTAACTTGTGTTCTACTATTTTCCAAAGTTTCTCTAGTCTATCCTTAAGCGATTAAGTTAATCCCAAGGCTCGGGGTGCCAAAAACGTCCCCGAGGGCAAAATGGTAAAATTCCCCAGCATTCCCACCTAGGCTTCCTAACCTCAAATATATCTCCAATTATTTATTTCCATAACCCGATAACCTAAATAACCATCCAACACCTGAAATACTCGTTGACTTGCCCCAAGTCAAGTATTAGACCCCGTTGTGACTTTCCCGCTAACTAGCTCCCTAGGATCGCCTCCAGTCGCATGCTGCAGATTTACCCACATAATAATGTGGTTCACCAAATATAACATATAATCACATTTACATTCATATAACCATACAAGCATGCTTATCATAAAATCATGCATTAAACTAATAAATTCACACATAAACCAATTATGCCCTCCCGGCCCACTAACCAAGAACCTTAAGCCTTATTAGTGATTTTGGGTCGTTACAACTAACCGCTCCTACTAAGAATTTCGTCCTCGAAATTTACCTGAATAGCTCGGGATACTGATCTCGCATCACTATCTCATGCTCCCAGGTCGCTTCTTCGACCTTGCTATTCCTCCACAATACTTTAACTAGAGGAATCGTCTTATTCCGTAGAACTTTATCCTTCCTATCCAAAATCTGAATCGATCGCTCCTCATAGGAAAAATCTGTCTGCAATTCTAAATCCTCATACTTCAGCTCATGCGTCGTATCCAAGACATACTTCCGCATCATAGAGACATGGAATACATCATGAATTCCCAACAACAACGGTGGCAAGGCCAACCTGTAAGCCACTTGTCCAATCCTTTCTAGAATCTTAAAAGGTCCAACAATCTGAGGGCTCAGCTTGCCCTTTACTCCAAACCTCCTCACCCCTCTCAGTGGTGAGACTCATAGAAACACGTGGTCCCCAACCTGAAAATCCACGTTTCTACACTTAGGGCCAGCGTAGCTTTTCTGTCTACTCTGTGAAGCAAGCATTCTAGCTCGGATCTTCTCAATAGCTTCATTTGTCTTCTGAACCATGTCTGGCCCCAAATACTTTCTCTCACCCATCTTATCCCAATGAATGGGCAACCTACACTTCCTTCCATATAGCATCTCATAACGGGCCACTCCAATCGTGGAATGATAACTGTTGTTATACGAAAATTCAATCAACGGGAGATACTTACTACAAGATCCCTCGAAATCAATCATACATGCCCTAAGCATATCCTCCAACACCTGGATCGTCCTCTCAGATTGTCCATCAGTCTGAGGATGAAAAGCTGTACTAAACTTCAACTGAGTTCCCATGGCTCGCTGCAGAGCTCCCAAGAACTTGGAGGTAAAGATAGGGTCTCGATCAGATAAGATAGACTTAGGAACCCCATGGAGACAAACTATTTCCCTCACATACAACTCAGCAAACTGTTCCACTGTGTAGGTCGACTTTACTGGCAGAAAATGAGCTGAATTGGTGTATCTGTCCACTATCACCCACACTGAGTCATAAAGTCCCACTGTCCTGGGTAGACCTCCCACAAAATCCATGGTAATGTCCTCCCACTTCCACTCCGAAATACCCAAAGGCTGAAGCCATCCCGCTGTTCGCTGATGCTCAGCCTTCACTTGCTGACATGTCAAACATTTGGCCACATACTCCACCACATCCTTCTTCATCCCAGGCCACCAATATAACGTCAGTATATCCTGATACATCTTTGTGGTACCCGGATGAAGCAAGTATGGCGTAGTGTGAGACTCATCCAGTATCTCTCGTTTGATCCCTTCATCTGCCGGAACACAAATCTGCCCCTGATATCAAAGCATACCTGTCTCAGAAACAGAATAATCCTTAGCTATCCCCGCTAAGACATTTTGTCGAACTTCCTGTAGCTGTGTATCTACCAATTGACCCTCCTTGATCTACTCTAGCAGGGTGGACTGTAAGGTAATATTGGCCAACCGGCCCACCACCAACTCTATCTTTGCCCTAGCCATCTCATATGCTAACTCTCTGGAGATCTGAACAGAACTAAATAACTACCCCGAGCCCCTCTGGCTCAATGCATCTGCCACAACATTGGCTTTTCCTGGGTGGTAAAGAATGTTACAATCATAATCCTTAACCAACTCCAACCAACGCCTTTGCCTCATGTTCAGATCCTTCTAGGTGAATAAATACTTCAAACTCTTATGGTCAGTGTATATCTCGCACTTCTCCCCATACAAATAATGTCGCCACACCTTCCAGTGCGAATACCACTACCGCTCATACTCCTTCAGTTGCCGCGATGCATAAGCTATAACTTTCTCATTCTGCATCAATACACAACCTAGACCCATCCTCGACGCATCACAGTATACCATAAACTTTCCTTCCTCCGAAGGAAGACTTAACACAGGTGTAGTAATAAGTCGTTCCTTAAATTCCTAGAAACTGTGCTCGCACTTTTCTGACCAAACACACTTCTGATTCTTTCGTGTCAACTCTGTCATTGGTGTAGCAATCTTCAAGAATCCTTCTACAAATCTCCTGTAATAGCCGGCTAATCCGAGGAAGCTCCGCGTCTCTGAGGCATTCCTTGGCCTCGACCAATTCCTTACTGCCTCCACCTTGGATGGATCCACCTTAATCCCTTCTGCACCAACTATATGCCCAAGAAAAGTCACTTTTGGCAACCAAAACTCACACTTCTTAAACTTGGCATATAACTGATGCTCCCTTAACCTCTGTAAGACCTGTCGAAGATGTCGCTTGTGCTCTGCCTCTGAACTAGAGTACACTAAGATGACGTTGATGAAGACAATGATGTACTGATCCAAGAAGTCCTTGAACACCATGTTCATTAGATCCATGAAAGCTACCGGGGCATTGGTGAAACCAAAAGACATGACAAAGAACTCATAGTGCCCATACCGCATTCGGAAGGCCGTCTTCGGTATGTCCTCGTCCTTGATCCTCAACTGGTGATAACTAGATCGAAGATCAATCTTTGAGAACACCGTCTTTCCCTGCAGCTAGTCGAACAAGTCATCGATCCTTGGTAGAGGGTACTTATTCTTGATAGTCAACTTGTTCAATTCTCTATAGTCTATGCACATTCTCAGAGTCCCGTCCTTCTTCTTAACAAACAACACTGGAGCGCCCCATGGAGAGTAGCTGGGCCTGATGAATCCCAAATCCAGAAGTTCTTGTAGCTATATCTTCAATTCCTTCATCTCTGCTGGTGCCATCCTATATGGTGCTCTTGATACAGGTTCTGTCCCTGGTGCTAACTCAATAACAAACTGAATCTCCCTGCGCGATGGCAATCCTTGTAGTTCTTCAAGAAACACATCCAAAAACTCACAAACCACCCTGGTCTCTCCCGGACCTGCTGGCAACACCTTGGTAGTATCCACCACACTAGCCAGAAAACCTATACATCCACCCTGTAACAAATCTCTAGCGCTTAATGCTGATATCAAGGGTACGCGGGGTCCATATACCGCACCCATGAAGACAAAAGGATCTTCGCCCTCAGGCTCAAAAGTCACCATCTTCTTCCTGTAGTGAGTAGTAACCCCATACCTGACCAACCAATCCATCCATAAGATCACGTCGAAATCCTCCATATCTAGTTCAATCAAATCAACTGAAAGCTCTATATTATGAACCATAACTGGCAGTGCCCTGATCCACCTCCTAGAAACTACCAGTTCCCCTGTAGGCAATAAAGTCCTAAACCCTGCAGTCCAATACTCACTAGGTCTACACAATCTATCAATCACTTTACTAAAAACAAAGGAATGTGTAGCACCAGAGTCAATCAATACAGTAAATGGAGAGCCAGCGCTAGAAAGCTGACCTGTCATTACCGAGGGACTAGCCTCGGCCTCTTCCTGTGTCAAGGTGAACACTCGAGCTGGACTCAAGCTGTCCACCTTTCCTGCTTCCCCTTTCTTCACTGTTGGGCAGTCCTTCTTGAGTTGCCTTGCTGTTCCACACACATAGCAAGCCTTGGCCCGACATTTGCCTTGATGGAGTCTTCTACACCTTGGGCACACCGGATAACTCCTCCATGCCTCACTGCCGCCCTGATGGCCACCCTGACCACCCCGACCCCTCCTATTAGGACCAGCAGCGGTCGAAGTGTCAGGATTCTTTCTCTTGAAATCACTGGGGCCTCCGCCCCTACTTGACCCAGAATAAGGAGGCATCACTTTGCGACCCTCGCGCCTCACTGCACTTTCCTTCCAAATCTTGTTCTCCGCTTCCTCAGCGGTAAGAGCCTTCTCAACGGCCTGGGCATAAGTTGTTCCCCCAGGTAACGTTGTGATCCTAACATCCTGGGCTATCATAGCATTAAGCCCCCTAATGTCTTGCCTGGCTGCATCAGTAGGCACAAGGTCTAGTGCAAATTTCGCAAGTCTATCAAATTTTAGGGCATAATTAGTAACTGTCATGTTGCCCTACACCAAACCCACAAACTCATTAACTTTTGCTGCCCTGATGACAACATTATAGTATTTCTGACTGAACAAGTCTTTAAATCCTTCCCAACTCAAAATTGTGACGTCCCTGCTCTGTGATGCCACTTCCCACCAGATGCGGGCATCCTCTCTCAACATATATGTGGCATAGGTGACTTTGTCATGTCCCTCTATCCTCATGAAGTCCAGGATAGTAGTGATCATAGTCAGCCACTGCCTGGCTTTCAGTGGGTCAGGTCCTCCCTCAAAAGTTGGGGGATGCTGCTTCCGGAACCGGTCATACAATGGCTCCCATCTGTTCCCAACCTCTCTTGGTTGTACAACTGGTACCACTGCAGGTGGAATAATAGGGGCAACACTCCCTGATGGAGCCTGCTACCGCAGAATACGAATCTACTCATCCTGGCTCTGTAGCTGTGCTTGCATAACTGCCATAAGTTGCTGCTAGTCCTCAGGGACTGGCAGAGGAATCTGGCCCTGGTCATCACCTCCGGTCCCAGACCTAGTGTCGGCTAATCGCGTAGATTTTCTTGGACGCATAGCTATCCAAGTCAATCTGCAATCAACGACTCGGCAATCAAACCATGATGATAGGGTAAAAGCTTCTCCAAAATCCACCAAAGGAACATAGCCAATCACAAACAATCAAGATATAGGCATTTATCCACATGCACCCGCATTGCTAATAAGCATGCCCCAACATTACCACACAACAACTAAGATTTAGACATCCATCCATACGCAATATGCAGTTAATCATTCAAATATTCATTTACATGCACAGCAATGCTAATAAGCATGCCTCAATATTTCCACACAGCAGTCAAGGGCCAGGCCCTATCAGTATCTCATGCTTCCTATTAATCCAAGCGATAACAACAATAATAACTCATTCCAAGCATACAAGCATATAAGCACATATACACATTACTAAACCCTGAATCAAGCTTGTCTCTAGCAGCGAATGTACATGTCCAGCCGGTCTTCAGGAACCCTTAAACCCAGGATGCTCTGATACCAAGTTGTAACACCCTGGATAGCCAAGACCGCTACTGTTGGAAATGTGCCCTGAAAGCATATGTAGTAGACATTATTTTTTGAAATAAATAAATAAATTGAATTTGTTATGCATATATTTTATGGACTGTATTATTCTATGATAATATTATGTAAATATCAAGAAAATTCCTAAGCTCATATATGTGATCTCAAACACGTATTGGTACGAGAGGATTGTGTTTGAGATAAATGAACTTGAATAGTTCGCAGTAAAATAAAGTTATGGAATCTTTAGATTAATTACTGCAAGTACGGTCCACTAGTATTATGAATACATGTGATCTAGATCCGGATCACTAGTGTGGTAGGACACTTTAGTGGAGGTGCTTTATATATTATAGAATATATATAACTGGACCAGATATGTTTATTAATACTTAGTTAAATATCGTTTCGAAGTATTAATTAAATATATCAACTGATGATCATATACAAATAGATCTTAATCCTGAAGTTAATATGAACTCCTGTTTATGTTATATGAGTTCTTTGATTCACTTGTTAGGGTCTGTCAGAGTGATCAGGCTAGAAACTTTTGTTTTGGGAGCTCATTAATATAGATGGCTGGGGACATAGTATACAGATATGGAATCTATGCCTTCTCGCAAGAGATTGAATGATGGTTCTCTTAAGGGTTGACTTTTGGGACTGAAAGGTTATTGAGCTCAAATTCATAATTTAGTTATGAATTAACCTTCACTAGTAGAGTCAATGGTACTTAAGGAAAAAAGAGATAATTAAAAGGGTAAAACGGTAATTTTATTCCCGATTAATTATGAACCATTATTAGAGGGTCAATTTGTATGCAATGATTATATCAATAGACGCTTTATGATTATAAAGTACTCAGTAAATGAAATGTCTATAATTACAAGAGTGCAGTCTCATATTTATAGTGGAATAATCATGAGATTAATAAAATAAGATTATTTAATTAAAGAGTTTAATTAATAGTCTCAAATTTATTGGAGCTTGGAATTATAGGTCCATAGGTCCCCATAGCGGCTCTATCAACACTGTTCAAGGTAAGAGTTGATATGAAGGGAAAATAGTTTAAAGACATATTTAAGAAGAAATTTGTTCTTCAACCCAAATATGCAAGTATATGATAATAGTGATTAATTAATTAATTACAAATTAGTTGTAGTTAATAAAATTAATTAATATTTAATTATTGTATAATTTTCGAAATTATATTAAATAATTAAATTAATTTTTGAAATTTAATTAAATAATTAATTAATTAGAATTTTCGAAATTATAATAAATTAAATATTTATTTTCGAAATTTTGGATTTAATTAATTGGTAGAATGAATTAAATATCTTTATTTGAGTGGGAGATAATAATCTGATAAGTTCAAATTGGATTTGAATTTAAAAGATTAATATTTATTCAAATAATTAATTATATTTGATAATTAATTAAAAAGATAATTAATTTGAATTAGTTATCAGGTTGTTAGATCTTATCTGACAAATTAATTTGAATAAATAATTAAATAAAATTTGAAAAATCAATATCCCTAGAAATTAGGAAGCTACACGTTCACACACAGTCCAGGACTGTGTGTGGCGTGTAGGGCATGTTTTTTTCAGGGATGAGATTTTCAATTTTATTTATTTAATTAATTAATTAATGGATAATTCAAAAATTGGTTTTTGGATTTTTTCATTAATGGAATAATTAATTAATTAAAAAGTAAATTGTAAAATGGTGACAAATTTATTTTTTAAATTTTGAATATTTTCTGTTAAGTATGACTGATCAGAAAATTATTCAGATAAGAGAAGTGAAGAGAGTGAGACTACTCAGAACATTCACTCTGTGAAAAATAGAACGATAAGTTTTCTCTCCCTGAAAATAAAGAACCAATTCTCAGGCCTATTCTCTTGATCTCATGTGTTGAGTACATCAAGTAGAATCACAAATAAACTATCCTTCATTCTCTAAGTGCCCACACATTTCTTGAGGTGTAGATAACGCTTTGGAAGATCTTGGTGTGAGTATGTAGGAGCAGCTTGGATAGGAAGATCGTTCTAAATACGAAAAGATAGCAAGGACACTTGATAGGCTTCAAGAGGTATGAATTCTATCCTTACCTTGTTTATGATTAATGTATGTATATTAATGGATCCGCATATTTAAAGATAGTTTAAATATGTTACAAATTTTTTTTGTTGTACACTGGGCCAACCATACCTGTAACGCCCTACTACCTTAGAGCCGTTACTTAGTGAGTTTAAAACAGAAATCGTGCTTTTGACTGACTCTACGTGGTTTCTAAAACCAAAAGTGTGACTAAACCAGAATTTAAGGCTGTACTCTTTGAAAATGTTTAGTTTCATTGAAAACGTTAAGTATCAAACATCTGGGATCCCAAAAATAAGGTTTACAAAATATTTACAACTCAAAAATAGATTTACACCAGGTTAACTATCAAAAGAATAAGTTAATACAGCCATATACAAAATGCCCCCAACCAAAGCAGTCGGGCAGGCCGAACATGTATGCGCCGCCCCCACGCTCTCCATACTCATGGCCGGTTGACTGATTCCTTGCTTTTACCTGCCACACAGAGCACCCGTGAGCCGAAGCCCAGCTAGAAAACCCAAATAGTACATAACATACGCATAAGATATAGTTGACATATAATCCACTGATAAATAGGAAAACCATCAGACTGAACAAACACGGCCATGCCGCCTCAAAGGCCTTACCAAAGCCTGGGGTCTCGGTCCTCAGCGTAAGGATAACTCATGTATCCATTGGGTCCCACCCTGGCTAAAAGCACCCCATGTGCTGAGTGTTACTTCCGGCCCCAAGGCCGTACCCGGCCTTTGCCGCTCTCGGCCTTAGCCGTTCTTTTCATTATAAACGCACGCATAAAACATTCGAAATAATCATTCAAACATATAATAATTCATCCAAGGTTATACATTTGCACATAATACAATCTAGGGCCATGCCCTGCAAGAACACTGTGGGCCCATGCCCTGATCTCGGGTGTTACGGTTTTCTTACTTGTATCCCGAGCTTTCCGATGCACCAAGGTCACAAGCACGGTCCTCTAGCATGAGCCTCCCCGAAATCCTAGTCACAACACACATAAAACACTTTTAATACTAACCAAGCCCAAGACCACTTCCTGGGACCAATCCCGCACTCTCGGGACCTCTAAAACCATAAAACAATACATTGGAACCATCCCCCGTGTCCTCGGGCAAAAGCCCTAAAAACCCAAATTTTTGGCTGCCAAAATGGCCTAGGGCCGCGGAACTCCCCTCAAGGGCCGCGGCGCCCAGCGGCTAGGCCACATCCTGAAGCATCCTTGCACCGCGGCGCCCAAGAACAGGGCCGCGGCGCTCCTTCGCGAACCCAGATTTCTGGGTTTCCTCTTGCGTTTTTCCCGAGCTACAACCTCCCCAAATCAACCCAAACAAATACCAAAACCCCAAGATCAAATCAAAACTTCATATGAACCATCTAACAACCTATAGACACTAGAATCAAGATCAAAACATCATCACACCCAAAATCCACCCCTTTGATTTCTAATTTCAGCAAATCAAACCAAAACTTTAAAATGCTTAACTCATGCTTTAGATTCCTCAAATCAAAACAGAAACCCAACTTAAATGTGCATAAAATCCATACCTCAAGTGGAGAATTCACCTAACAGCTTCCTTGATCTCCTCCTAGACTCCCACTTCAGCCCCCTTCTACACTTCTTCTTCTTGCCCTAGCTTTTCTTTCTTCTTCTTTTTTCTTCTCTTCAATTTTTATCAAAACAACAAATGACCCAATGCCCAAACCGTGTACCCCAATATCCCAGCTGAAAGTTGTCCAATTCCCTTGCCAAATGACCACTTTACCCCTTCCTAATAACCCTTCCTAACTAAACCTTCAAGGGTACTCAAGTCCTTTCACTTCTATTTCAATTCTACCATTTTCTATCTAAAACTTGTTACTCACAGCAGTTACAAACGGTTACACAGGTTACTCAATCGCCAATAACTATAACCACTCATTCTCAACTCAACTTATAAGATTCCCAAAGTACCCCTAGGCTCCTCCCGAGCCGAGTACAAAATCCCGTTGTGACTTTTAGACTAAATAGCTCGCTAGGACCGTCTCGACGCGTGCATCACAATAAAAACACCACACTCACATGGCACAAATCACACAATACAATTATCACATTTATGCCCTCAACGGGCTAAAATTACCAGTTTACCCCTAACATACAAACGGGGCTCACATGCATCTGTATACAACCTAATCATGCATTCTAATCACATATTCAATCAAATTCATAAAATATCATGTCAATTTACTTCTCGCCCTCCAGGCATGCTTAAACAAGGTCTTAAACCTTCTTAGAAACTTGGGGTGTTACAATACCACCATTCCGCTGCGTATTAGGAAACTCGTTCCTAACAGCTACACTGTGTACTTATAAAGGTTCAGGACTTGCTAATCAAGTCATTTAGTTAAAAATGTGTCACTGAAACCATTAATGTGCTAAGGTTAAAAGATTTTGGTCTCAAAAGATACATTTCATATAACTAAACATTTTTACACATGGGATCCCAAAAAGGAACAGCGTTTAAAAGTCAGTTTACAAAAATTCCAGAGCACAAATAACCACTAGCCATTCTAAAGGCAAAACAGACGTTTATGGTTCTCCTGTCCCTGTCTCCCCTCAATCGTGGCAGCTGAGCAGGTGTTAGTGTACATTATGCTCCCAAAGCTCTCTGAATCAGGGATGATCAAGCTTACCCTTGCCTTTATCTGCACCACGAAGCACCAGTGAGCCAAGGCCCAGCAAGAAAACATCATATTATATAACAAGCAATGATAAAAATATAATAATCCTTTAAGCACGATCATATACTTAACACCCCACACTAATCACATAGCACGTAGATACAACCAATGATTCAACCAATTAACACTCAGCTAATCAGCATGACAAATCCACCAAATAATAATAACAATTAAATCACATAATAATCAGGGTCGACACCTTAGGTCGCACCCTCTGTTTACCCCACTGACTCCGGCCTGCTTAAACCGAGCTCAGTGCATATTAAGCTGTCCTCAGTGCGCTAGTGTAAACTCTGGCGCTCTTAGGCCGCTCGTTTACTATTTACATGACATAATACCATCCTCTATAAAGCATACAAAGCAGGGAGCCCTTAGTCCCATCATAAATCCCCAACTGGATGCAATTTTCTTACCTTTAGTTTCCAAGTGTACTGGTTACGCGAAATGCCTCTTGAGCACGACCCGCTCCTCAAGCCCCTAGCTTAAACCTAGTCACAACCAACACAAGGGATACCATCAATAATTGTAAAAGGGTTTCTAAATAAGGTTCTAATCTCTAGAACATCGAATTCCACCAAACACGGTAGTAGATTCAATCCCGAGCACTCTAGGTTAAATTCCCATGCTTAAAATCCCAAAACCCCTAATTTCCTTAATGGTCGTGGCTCAAGCCTCCAATGGTGCGGTATAGCCCCCAAACAGGGCCCATCTACACTCAGAACCAGACACGGGTCGCGACCCTACCTAGACCATGTCGCAGCCCGCCCTCCATCTTCAACACCCATCAGCTTCGAAGGGCCGCGACTCACCAAGAACTATGTCGCAGCCCGAACCCTTTCAACCCAGAAAAACCTCCGTTTTTGACTCTCAAACCTCATTCAAAAACATCCAAAACTATCCCAATTCCATAACTGAATTATCACAAAGCTTCTAACACAATTCCAGCAATACAACCCAACAAAAACCCAGCCTAGAAACTCTCCAAAATCTCACTTCAATCTCTGAAACTTAAAAACTCAAGAACACTTAAACCAGTCATAAAAACTCAGAAATCAAACACTAATTCATGAATTGGAGCTTACCTTCTATGATGAACCAACTCTCTTAAAGATTTCTGAGCTAACCCCTAGGTTCCAAACTTCAATTCTGTCCTTCAATAACAAAATTAATAAACACCTCATAAACCCAGCCATAAACACAGAATTAATCACCATGAAAAAATATCATGACTTACCTTAACTCTGGTTGAACTCCTTAGCTGAACACCAGATTAATCCTCCAAGACTTCAGCTCAATCCACTGAATTCCAGGTGAGTTTTCCTTAAGTTCCAGTGGTTTTCCTTGAGAGAGAAAGGGAGAAAGAGGGAAGGGTCGGTTTAACTTGTGTTCCACTGTTTTCCAAAGTTTCTCTAGTCTATCCTTAAGCGATTAAGTTAATCCCAAGGCTCGGGGTGCCAACAACATCCCCGAGGACAAAATGGGAAAATTCCCCAGTATTCCCACCTAGGCATCTTAACCTCAAATATATCTCCAATTATTTATTTCCATAACCCGATAACCTAAATAACCATCCAACACCTGAAATACCCCTTGACTTGCCCCAAGTCAAGTATTAGACCCCGTTGTGACTTTCCTGCTAACTAGCTCCCTAGGATCGCCTCCAGTCGCATGCTGCAGATTTACCCACATAATAATGTGGTTCTCACAAATATAACATATAATCACATTTACATTCATATAACCATACAAGCATGCTTATCATAAAATCATGCATTAAACTAATAAATTCACACATAAACCAATTATGCCCTCCCGGCACACTAACTAAGATCCTTTAGCCTTATTAGTGATTTTGGGTCGTTACAATAAATATTTATATCACCATATAAATCATATATGCCACATAATCACACATATATTCAATTAATTTCACATAATTTGCACATAAATCCAATTAGGCCCTCCCGACACACTAATAAAGGTGCTAAGCCTTATTAGCAAATTTGGGACGTTACATTTACACACAATTTTAACTAAGCTCATAATTGTAGGGATTTGTAACCGCATACACACTGTTACTTCAACACACTTTCAAGATTGATTCATGTTTTGAGCTCATTGAAACATTAACATCGCCTCCTTACTGTCAAACTTTCGAGACTATCCTTCGGAGGGAACCTCTTCCTTTGAGCTCACATTGCATGCTCAGGTGCCAATGACGTGGCACCTTAGAGTGATTGGTTATTTGCATAAGTAGTCATGTTGATTATTCTCTGCATATTTGATCTCCACACTTGCGAGCCTACATTTTGAGGATGCTATTTATATCTCGAAATTTGGGGTGTAACATTTTGCCCCCTCAAAAGTATCTTTTCGAGCCCCGTGAGAATGAAACTTTTGAACCCTTCTTTCGGGAAACGTGCTTATCTACAACACTTGAGTATGCACACATGTCATCACAGGAATGGATATTGAGAGTACTCAAGTACTCTTCTTCTGCTCACGTCCTTTCGCATCCTACTTTTTGCCGCCACTTTTCGAGATTGAACGTGGTCGCTCAGATCACGTTTTAATTTTAATTTAAGGGCTCAGATTCACTTGGAAATCCTCATTTTGAACCTATTTATACCTCTCTTCTCTCCTTCTTCATCACTTTCACTCTTTCTTTTAAAACAAAACTAGAGCGTTTAAGCTTTTTGCATGTTCTCTTCGAGGGAAAAGAAAAAGATATTCAAAATCCCCCAATTTCTTACTTAGTCTCCCTTCTACAATGAATTTCCAAGAATCTCTCTACACAAGTATTTTCATTCTACACTTTGTTTTCATCACCAACTTCCTGAGTGTAAGCTTTCGATCTTTCCTGTTGTGCATGATTTTTTTTTATTCTCAAAATCTTGTTGAAAAAGAAGGGTTTTGATTCACTTGAACAAATGGTTTGGAGAATAAATGTGTTTATTTGTTTAAAAATAGCTATAAATGGCATCTTTTCTGGGTTATAGAATGGTGGGTTATAGGTTTTGTGTAGTACAAGAAATAGGGTTTTAATGCACACAAACCGATGATAACCCCATTTTGGGTAACTGCCCATTTCTTTCTAGAAAATTGGGATAGCCCAAATTGGAAGTTTATTCACCCACTCTACGTGGGTTCAATTCTTGATACTTTTATCTCGTTATTTTGAGCTTATTTAAGCTTGAATTTTCAAGATATTTCCTTCTTCATATCTTTCTAAAGAATGGGCCCTCATCCTTTTCTTTCTTGTTAGATGATGTAGTCTTCGAAGAATCAATGGGGGCTCGACCTTGCCATTCCTTATTACCCTCCTTTGCCTCGAGTTGAATCTCCTTTTACTCAAAACCAACGACGTATATGAGATCACGAAGAGTATCTCAAACGTGAAGACACACGTGTTCATTTTCGACATCAAGTAACCGGAGTAGAAGAAGGAAAAAGAAGAAGATTATGATTTGCAGTTTATCCTGACATCGACCTAGAGATCTGTCTGGTTCCTTTGCACCCCACCTTTAAAGTGACCATCGCTTACCACCCAAACGAACTCTCCTATGAGATCATGGAGAGTTCTTTGAGCCAACCCCCTAATCCACCAGCCCTACAAATATCCTCCATTCCTGCCTCATAGAGTGAAATTTTCGACGATGACCATCACAAGAGTTCTATTAAAACCATAGGACAGATTTCAGACCTCCTGTCTTTCCATAGCCTAAAATTTTCCAGCAAGTTAATGTGTTGAGCTCCCAAGCCTCTCCAGAGGAGTACTTATGCTCCGGGTGAGGATAACCCGAAGAGGAAATACAAGCTCGCGGGCTGGAGTCGCAAGCATATGCGAGCTGGGGCACTTTTGCCCTTGAAGTACTATTTCTAACAGTTTATCAACTGGATTGGTATAGCCCCATTCCAACTACAATCCAATTCATACCTATTCTTGGTGGCATTGAGGCTACTATACCACGATATGTCGTGGGAGGGGCCATCAGCATATGAGATATTATATCTCTTTTGCCTGAAAAGCAACCCTACCTGATCTCAAGGTGGGAATGAATTCTATTATTTGTCGAGCTACCCCCGAGAAAGAAGACTGTTTGAGGATATACCAAACCATCCTCCGAACTTTAAGACATAGTTCTTCTGGACTAATGGACTTGAGCCGTCCAAGTTCTATTCCTTCCAGAGACTCCATAAGTTTTCCTACTTAGTGCTTTCAACGCTTAAATTTTTCCCTTTTTTTAGCTCGAATACTCATCCAAATTGTTTGTGCAGCCAACTTTGGCTGCCCGAAGCCCACCAAAGACATGGTGGATCATAGTGAAGTGATCCTGAAGCTTCCATATGGAAAGCGCTCTCTTAACTACCTCCTTCACGAGGACAAGCTCCTCTTATGCGGTCTTCTCGGTGAGGGTGAGTCTACAGATGATGCGGGGACTCGAAAATATGCGAGATGAGAGGATGTATTGATTCTCACTTCCAAACCCCTTTCAAAGAAAAAGAAAGTGGGTTCGAGCTCAAGAGCTTTCATTCCTTCCTCTGCTGAACCCTCGTGCTTGGGGAACAAGGCTCAGGACGAGGCTTCTCCTGGGTTATCTGAAGGAAGTAAATTAGTCCTTGATATGTCTAAGTGGTCCCCTACCCTTCTTGAGTGAGAACCCAACGTCTTAGTCTCGTTTAGTAACCCCCATAATAACTTTATGATCTGGTCAGGAGTAGATTTTAAAGTATATATGGATGATAGTTGGCTTGCCAAGTCCCAAACTAGGTATAGTATTAATGAAGTATGGGAAGGCATGGGACTACAATATGGCTCGAATGAGTGGCGAGATCTATCTAAATTGTCTCCCACTTTTTGAGATGAGGAATCCGGTCCTAGTATTATCGAGATATCCTTAGAGGACATAGATATTTCTTGGACTTCGAATTAAAACCAGGGTGAACCCTTCATTTAGGTTTCTTTTCTAATGTTGCATTCATATTTCAAATAAATGTTATTGAACACTTACATTTTCCTTTTCTTCTATACAGGTGAGATGGATTCTGATCTTGAAAACCTCCTTCGCCAACCTCCTGCCTCAAAAGGCTTAAAGCGAGGTCGGTAATCCTCGAAGACCACCAAAGTTTCGAAGGTGAGCAAAGTGGCCGAGATTGTAAACACAACCTCGGGTACGCCTGCTGCTTTCTCCGGCCCCACAATAGTGCATCCGGCAAGGACTCTTGCTCCAATTCTTCCGACCCAAGTGGCCCCTCCAGCTCTCCCAACTCTGACTTCTCCTCCCCCATTGCTCTTGGGAAAGCTCCCAGTGTAGGAAATAAAGTTCATTCTATTGAGATTGGTTAAATACATGGTGACGTTGTTCAGGCACAAAGAGGTGTTAAAGCAATAACGATTTCACAAAAGTTAACATGTGAAAGTTGACTTTCAGTATGGGCATTTATAAATAAAATTTTTGGGTAATTTTTTTTTATTTGGAGTATATAAGGGTACCCAAGAAGTTTGGGAGCATTTGGAGGTGTTTTGAGACAAGTCTTAGAGTGCCAAAACAGAGGCGTCGCGATGCGTCGCCCCCTAAGAGGTAACGCGTCGCCAAAGCATGAGACCCTTGGATGAGATGGACTAGGTGATGCATCGTTTGGTCATAAGCAATACATCACCTAGTGTCAGGCAATGCATCGCCTAGTGCCAGGCGATGCATCGCCTGGGCTGTTACGGAAAGTTCATACAACTATGTAAATTACCTCAAAAACTTAAATTTAAATGCTCTAATCGCATTACTTGAGCCTAATGAGGTTCCTATACTATTTAAAGGGTTTATATGAGTTAATTGGTGGATTGATAACTCACCTCTCTCTCTCTCTAAAAGAAAAACCTCTCTCTATCTCTCTCTCCTACCTCCAAGATTACTAGTTTTCTCCAAGAATCTTCATTAAGAAAGCTTGACTTGTATGAAGGATCAAGACTTGTGTATCTCAATCTCATTCCATTGTTGTAGCTTCAAGAATTTCCATAGAGAAGGCTAGGAATAGAGATTTTTGGACAACAAATCTTCATTTGTGTCAAGCCTCGCAACTTTTGTGTTTCACATAAAATCATAGCTTGTGATTTTATGTTCCTAGGGTTTGTTCATCAAGGAATGTCCTCTCTAAACTATTACCTTATTGTGTTTATGTAATTTATGTTTAACTACTCTCAAAGATTGTTTTTACTTTTATCTTTTGTCTTGCGTTTTATCACAAACCAAAGGTTATCTATAGCCTAATCCTCAACACATTCTGCCCACATGTCGATACTTGCTTGCAGGTACACAATCTCTCCCCACGGGCTTGTATTCGTGGTTGACAATGAGGCTGGTGTCTCTAGTTCTGGGCTCGGTTCAGAGGTCCTTACACGTGTGGGACAAGCCTACAGCAACCTCCAAGGTCCCCACCAAGAGTTTTTGAGGGGTTTTGACAACGCCACCACTCTTTTCGACAAGGCTAGAGAGTTGATCACCTCGGTAAGTTTCTGACTGTTGAGTTCTGTAAGACCCAAAATTACTAATAAGGCTTAAGGGCCTTAATTAGTGTGCAGGGAGGGCACAACCGGATTATGTGTGAATTTAAATGATGAAACGCATGATTATGTGTAAAGCATGCTTATATGACTATTTGGATATGTGAGATGCATGATTATGTGTATTAGTATGCATGTAGGGTATATTCATAATTTTGGCCTGTTGAGGGCATAAATGTAAATATTTGTGATAATTGTTGAGACCACATTATTATGTGGATATATTTGTAGCTTGTGACTCGAGGCGATCTTGGTGAGAGATTTAGTGGAAAAGTCACGACAAAGATTTATACGCGGCTCGTGAGAGCCTGGGGGTATTTCTGGGAATCTGAGAAATACATTAGATACTATTTGAAATTGAGGAAAATAATTTGTGATTAGTTAGGTGTTTGGATGCAAGCGGTAATTATTAGGGACACTCGAGGAATTAGCGGGAATTGGGAGCAATGACCAAAATGCCCTTAGAATGTTTTAAGGCTTAGATTTTAATGGGAGGGAAAAATGGTCAATTGACTTAAAAGAGATAAGTGTTATATTGCTTTTTAGTTTTAGTGGAGGCTGTAGAAAGTCCCAGAAGTTAAAGGAAATAAAAGAGAAGGAAAAACAGGGTATATGGTATATCTCTTTCTCTCTCTTGGTTCGGTCATTTCTTACCCACCTCTTGAGGAATTTTGAATCTTTAACTCAGAAAATCTTGGGCTGGAGCTTGGGGATAGGGTCCTTGGTAAAGCTAGAGGTTTTAACAGGGATTAGCCATTTAATTGAGGTAAGGTTTCAAGGTTTTGCTTAGTTTTCTTAACTAAGTTAGAAATGATTTCTGAAACTTGGAATTGATGAAAGTTAGGAGAATCAAGCTTTGGGAATTAAGGGGTTAAAAGTTGGAAAGGTTTGGAGGATAACCTAGGGTCGTTTCCCCATCAAAGGTAAGAAATTCTATCCTTGATCATTTGAGTTGCTGGGTAATTTCTGAGTTTCTGGCTGAGTTTTAGAAATTTGGGTTCAATGCTTGTTTTCTCTGTTTGATGATGCATATGCTTAGAATTGAGGTTGTTGGGTCATGTGTGGTGAGATGTAGATGATGGTAGGCTCATTTTGGAGTGTAGTTGAGGTTTGGAGAAGTTTGGTGGGTTTTGGTTCGAGGAAAATCGAAGGAGAAATCAGAGGGTGCATTAATGATGTAACTAGCGCTGTAGCGCTAGCCTTTGGGCGCTATAGCGCTAGCCTTGGGCTGTCTGGGTGATTTTTGGCTCTGTTTGTAGCGCTACAGTGCCCACTTGGTGGCGCTGTAGTGCTACCCCGTTTCTAGAAGTGGGATTTTGGGTTATTTCTTAGGGTTCTTGCCTGGAGGCTCGGGGTTTGATTCCACCTCCTCGTTTGGTGGAATTATGGATTCCCGAGGGCTAGGGATTGGTCCTGAGGTTAGGTTATGGAATTGAAGTTTAGTGATGGTTCTAATTCATGGCTGTGACTAGGTGTATGCTAGGGCTCGGACGAGATCATGCTTGAGGGATGGTTTCACTAATCAAGCTATCGAAATCTTAAGGTAAGAAACTGCACCTGGTTATGTGATAATGTTGGGACTTAGAGCTCCCTATGTTTGTATGATTTCATAGATGGTATTATGCCATGGGGACATATGATAAACGAACTAATAGTGTCGAAATCAATATTTGCGCACAAGGCGCGGCTCGACCACTGGTAGATGAGGACATCTTAATATTCACTGAGCTCGGCTTAAGCGGGCCGGAGTTAGTGGGATAAATAGGGGATGCGACCTAAGGGCGTCGACCCTGGTTAATATATGAATTGGTTATTAATGTTAATTTGATGAACTTGGTTTGCTAAATGTTTGATTAGGTGAATATTATGGATTGTTGTATATATGACTATGCTTTATGAGTTATCTGATTGATTGATTGATGATTATGAGGTGTTATATGGTTTCTTGCTGGGCCTTGGCTCACGGGTGCTACGTGGTGCAGGTAAAGGCAAGAGCAAGGTGGACCAGTCCTGAGTTGGATTGCTCCGGGGGCTGAATGTACATAGTCAGCTGATCGGCCGCCACGGCCGAGGAGTGACACGGGACGGGAGAAGCTTAAATGTCTGTTTTGCCCATAGAGTGTCCAATACTTGTTTATAACCTGGAATTTTTGTAAACTGTCTTTTAAATTCTATTTCGTTTGGGATCCCATGTTTAAAATACTAAATCATGTGAAATGTAACTTTTGCAACCAAAATATTTTAACCCTAGTTCAAATATAGTTTCAGTAACACGTTTCCAACTAAATGACTTGATTAGCAAGTCTTGCACCTTTATAAACACACAGTGTAGAGGTCTTGGCTATCTAGGGCGTTACAACTTGGTATCAGAGCGTCCTAGGTTTAAGGGTTCCTGAAGACTGGCTGGACATGTACATTCACCACTAAAGACAAGCTCGACTCAGGGTTTGGTAATTGTGCATACGTTTTTATATGTTTAATGATTAGAAGGGAATATGAATGCTGATATCTGTTTGATTAATAGGGAGCATGAGATACTGATATGGCCTGGCCCTCAATAGTTGTGTGATAATATTGAGGCGTGCTTATTAGCATTGCTGTTGTATGTGAGTGAATATTTGAATAAATTGTTATAACTTGATTGTTTGTGATTGATTGTGTTCCATTGGTGGATTATGGAAGGATTATTATCATGTCATCATAGTCTGACTGCCGAGTCGTTGATTGCAGATTAACTTGGATAACCATGCGTCCAAGAAAATCTACACAACTATCCGACACTAGGTATGAGACTAGAGATGATGACCAGGGCCAGACCCCTCTGCCAGTCCTTGAGAACTGGCAGCAACTTATGGCAGACATGCAAGCACGGCTACCGAGCCAGGATGAGTAGATCCGACTTCTGCGACAACAGGCTCCGTCAGGGAGTGCTGCCCCTATTGTGCCACCTGTAGTGGTACTAGTTGTACAGGCAGCAGAGGTTGGGAACAGATGGGAGCCATTATATGAGAGGTTCAGGAAGCAACATCCTCCAACATTTGAGGGAGGACCGGATCCATTAAAGGTTGAACAATGGAGTTGCCTATGCCACATATATGCTGAGGGAGGATGCCCGCATCTGGTGGGAAGTGGCATCACAGACTAAGGATGTTACTACATTCAATTGGGAAGGATTCAAGGACTTGTTTAGTCAGAAGTACTACAATGTTACCATCAGGGAAGCAGAGGTAAATGAATTTGTGGGGCTGGTTCAGGGCAACATGAACATTACAGAATATGCCTTGAAGTATGACAGACTTGTGAAGTTTGCACCAGATCTTGTGCCTACTGATGCAGCTAGGCAGGACATATTTATTAGAGGGCTTAATGCTATCATAGCCTGGGATGTGAGGATTACAATAGTTCCTGGGGGGGACAACTTATGCCTAGGCTATGGAGAAGGCTCTTACCACTGAGGAAGTGGCGAATAAGATCTGGAAGGAGAGTGCAGTAAGGCGGGAGGGCCGCAGGGTGGTGCTTCCCTATTCTGGGTCTGGTAGAGGCGGAGTCCCCAGTTATTTGAAGAGGAAGACTCCTGATGTTTTGACCGCTCCTGGTCCTGATAGGAGAGGTTAGGGTACTCAGGGTGGCTGTCAGGGAGGCGAAGATTCATGGAGGAGCTATCCTGAGTGCACGAGGTGCAGAAGACGCCATCCAGGCAAATGTCGAGCTAAGGCCTGTTATGTGTGCGGGGTGGTAGGACACCTCAAGAAAGACTGCCCGACACTGAAGAAAGGGGAAGCAGAAAAGGTGGACAGCTTGACTCTAGCTCGATTGTTCACCCTGACGTAGGCAGAGGCCGAGGCTAGTCCCTCGGTAGTGACAGGTCAGCTTTCTAGTGCTGGCTCTCCTTTTACTGTATTGATTGACTCTGGTGCTATGAATTCATTTGTTTCTAGTAAGGTGATTGATAGACTGTGTAGACCTAGAGAGTATTATACTATGAGGTTCAAGACTATATTGCCTACAGGAGAACTGGTAGTTTCTAGGAGGTGGATTAGAGCATTGCCAGTGATGGTTGATGGTAGAGAATTGTCAGTAGACTTGATTGAGTTGGGTATGGAGGATTTTGACATGATTTTGGGGATGGATTGGCTAGTTAGATACATAGCTACTATTGATTGCAGGAAGAAGATGGTGACCTTTGAGCCAGAGGGTGAGGATCCCTTTGTCTTTGTGGGAGCGGTATATGGACCCCGCGTACCTATGATATCAGCACTGAGAGCCAGAGATTTATTATTGGGAGGATGTATGGGCTTTCTAGCTAGTGTGGTGGACACTACTAGGGTTTTGCCAGCAGGGCCGGAGGAGACCAGATTGGTTTGTGAGTTCTTAGATGTGTTCCCTGAAGATTTACCTGGGCTGCCGCCACACAGGGAGATTCAGTTTGTTATCGAGTTAGCGCTAGGGACAGAGCCAGTGTCAAGGGCACCTTATAGAATGGCACCAGCAGAACTGAAGGAGTTGAAGATACAGTTATAGGAACTTCTGGATTCGAGGTTCATCAGGTCGAGCTACTCGCCATGGGGTGCTCCAGTTTTGTTTGTGAAGAAGATGGACGGGACTCTGAGGATGTGTATAGACTACAGGGAATTGAACAAGTTAACTATTAAGAATAAGTATCCTCTACCAAGGATTGACGATTTGTTTGATCAACTGCAGGGTAAGAAGATGTTCTCAAAGATTGATCTTCGATCTGGTTATCATCAGCTGAGGATCAAGGACGAGGACATTTGGAAGACGGCCTTTCGAACTGGGTATGGGCACTATGAGTTTCTGGTCATGTCATTTGGTTTGACCAATGCACCAGCAGCTTTCATGGACCTAATGAAAAGGGTGTTCAAGGACTTTTTGGATCAGTTCATCATTGTCTTCATCGACGACATCTTAGTGTACTCCAGGTCAGTGGCAGAGCACGAGATTCATCTCCGACAAGTTCTACAGAGATTGAGAGAGCACCAGTTGTACGCCAAGTTTAAGAAATGTAAGTTTTGGCTACCAGAAGTGACATTCCTTGGACATATTGTTGTTGCAGATGGGATTAAGGGGGATCCATCTAAGGTGGAGGCAGTTAGGGATTGGGCGAGGCCAAGGAACGCCTCGGAGGTTCGGAGTTTTCTCAGTTTGGAAGGTTGCTATAGATGGTTTGTGGAAGGCTTCTTGAAGATAGCAGCACCGATGAAAGAATTGACATGGAAGAATTTTAAGTTTGTCTGGTCAGACAAGTGTGAGAATACTTTCCAAGAATTGAAGCGGCGACTTATTACTACACTTGTATTGAGTCTTCCTTTGGAGGGAGGAAAGTTTGTGGTTTATTGTGATGCATCAAGGTTGGGTTTAGGCTGTGTGCTGATGCAGAACGCGAAGGTTATACCTTATGCATCACGACACCTGAAGGAGTATGAGCAACGGTATCCTACCCATGATTTGGAGCTAGCAGTGGTTGTATTCGCACTGAAGGTTTGGCGACACTATCTGCATGGGGAGAAGTGCGAGATATACACCAATCACAAGAGTTTGAAGTACATCTTCACACAGAAGGACCTGAACATGAGGCAGAGGCATTGGTTAGAATTGGTAAAAGACTATGACTGTGATATTCTTTATCATCCACGAAAGGCCAATGTAGTAGCAGATGCATTGAGCCGGAGGGGCCCAGGTCAGTTGTATAGTTCCACCCAGATCTCAAGAGAGTTAGCTGATGAGATGGCCAGAGCAGGGATAGAATTGGTGGTGGGCTGGTTGGCCAATATTACTCTTCTTTCGACCCTGCTAGAGTAGATTAAGGAAGGTCAGTTGGTGGACGTTCAATTAAAGGAGGTTAGAGAGAATGTCTTAGCGGGAGTAGCTAAAGACTATTCTATTTCTGAGGTTGGTTTGCTATGATATTAGGGGCAGATTTGTGTTCTAGCTGATGAGGGAATTAGACGAGAGATATTGGATGAGTCGCATACTACACCGTACTCACTTCATTCGGGTACCACGAAGATGTATCAGGATCTACGGACGTTATATTGGTGGCCCGGGATGAAGAAGGATGTGGTGGAGTACGTGGCTAGATGTTTAACCTGTCAGCAGGTGAAAGTTGAACATCAGCGACCAACAGGGTTGCTTCAGCCTTTAGGTGTTCCCGAATGGAAATGGGAGGATATCACGATGGATTTTGTGGGAGGTTTACCCAGGACTGTAGGGCTTCATGACTCAGTGTGGGTGATAGTGGACAAATACACCAAGTCAGCCCATTTTCTTCCTGTAAGGTCAACGTATACAGTGGATCAGTATGCAGAATTATATGTGAGGGAGATCGTACGTCTCCATGGGGTTCCTAAGTCTATAGTGTCAGATCGAGATCCTATCTTTACCTTTAAGTTTTGGGGTAGTTTACAGAAGGCTATGGGAACTCAGTTGAAGTTCAGCATGACCTTTCATCCTCAGACTGATGGACAGTATGAGAGGACAATTCAGGTGTTGGAGGACATGCTTCGCGCATGCGTGATTGATTTCAAGGGATCGTGGAGTAAGTATATCTCGTTGATTGAGTTTTCATACAACAATAGTTACCAGTCGACGATTGGAGTGGCTCCCTATGAGATGTTGTATGGGAGGAGATGTAGATCACCCATTCATTGGGATGAGATGGGTGAGAGGAAGTACTTGGGGCCGGACATGGTTCAGAAGACAAATGAAGCTATTGAGAAGATCCGAGCTAGGATGCTCGCCTCACAGAGCAGACAGAAGAGTTACGTTGATCCTAAGCGTAGAGACGTGGAGTTTTAGGTTGGGGATCACGTATTTCTGCGAGTTTCACCACTCCAATGGGTGAGGAGATTTGGAAAGAAGGGCAAGCTATGCCCTAGATTCATCGGACCTTTTGAGATCTTGGAAAGGATCAGTCAGGTGGCATACACGTTAGCTTTGCCACCGTCGTTGTCAGGAATACATGATGTATTTCATGTTTCTATGCTCCGGAAGTACATCTCAGATATGACACATGTGTTGAAGTATGAAGACTTGGAATTGCAAACAGATTTATCTTATGAGGAGCAACCGGTTCAGATTTTGGATCGAAAGGATAAAGTACTACGGAATAAGACGATTCCTCTGGTTAAAGTGTTATGGAGGAATAGTAGGGTCAAGGAGGCGACCTGGGAGCTTGAGATAGCTATGCGAGATTAGTATCCCGAGTTATTCAGGTAATTTCAAGGACGAAATTCTCATTAGGAGGGGATAGTTGTAACGACCCAAAATTACTAATAAGGCTTAAGGGCCTTAATTAGTGTGCCAGGAGGGCACAACTTGATTATGTGTGAATTTAAATGATCAAATGCATGATTATGTGTAAATCATGCTTATATGACTATTTGGATATGTGAGATGCATGATTATGTGTATAAGTATGCATGTAGGCCCTGATTAGGTTATAAAGAGTATATTCATAATTTTGGCCCATTGAGGGCATAAATGTAAATATTTGTGATAATTGTTGAGTCCACATTGTTATGTGGATATATTTGTAGCTTGTGACTCGAGGCGATCCTGGTGAGCGATTTAGTGGAAAAGTCACGGTGGGGATTTATACCCGGCTCAGGGGAGCCTGGGGTTATTTATGGGAATTTGGGAAATATATTAGAGACTATTTGACATTGAGGAAAATAATTGGTGATTAGTTAGGTGTTGGGATGAAAGTGGTAATTATTAGGGACACTCGAGGAATTAGCGGGAATTGGGAGCAATGACCAAAATGCCCTTAGAATGTTTTAAGGTTTAGATTTTAATGGGAGGGGAAAATGGTCAATTGACTTAAAAGAGATAAGTGTTATATTGTTTTTTAGTTTTAGTGGAGGCTATAGAAAGTCCCAGAAGTTAAAGGAAAGAAAAGAGAAGGAAAAACAGGGTATATGGTATATCTCCTTCTCTCTCTCGGTTCGGTCATTTCTTCACCACCTCTTGAGGAATTTTGAAGCTTTAACTCAGAATAGCTTGGGCTGGAGCTTGGGGATAGGGTCCTTGGTGAAGCTAGAGGTTTTAACAGGGATAAGCCACTTAATTGAGGTAAGGTTTCAAGGTTTTGCTTAGTTTTCTTAACTAAGTTAGAAATGATTTCTGAAACTTAGTTTTGATGGAAGTTAGGGGAATCAAGCTTTGGGAATTAAGGAATTAAAAGCTGGAAAGGTTTGGAGGATAACCTAGGGTCATTTCCCCATCAAAGTTATGAAATTCTATCCTTGATCATTTGAGTTGCTGGGTAATTTCTGAGTTTCTGGCTGAGTTTTAGAAATTTGGGTTCAATGCTTGTTTTCTTTGTTTGATGATGCATATGCTTAGAATTGAGGTTGTTGGGTCATGTGTGGTGAGATGTAGATAATGGTAGGCTCATTTTGGAGTGTAGTTGAGGTTTCGAGAAGCTTTGGTGGGTTTTGGTTCGAGGAAAATCGAAGGAGAAATTAGTGGGTGCATTGATGATGTAACTAGCACTGTAGCGCTAGCCTTTGGGCGCTATAGCGCTAGGCTTGGGCTGTCTGGGTGCTTTTTGGCTCTGTTTTTAGCGCTACAGTGCCCACTTGGTGGCGCTGTAGCGCTACCCTGTTTCCAGAAGTGGGCTTTTGGGTTATTTCTTAGGGTTCTTGCCTGAAGGCTCGGGGTTTGATTCCACCTCCCCGTTTGGTGGAATTATGGCTTCCCGAGGGCTGGGGATTGGTCTTGAGGTTAGGTTATGGAATTGAAGTTTAGTGATGGTTCTAATTCATGGCTGTGACTAGGTGTACGCTAGGGCTCGGACGAGATCGTGCTTGAGGGACGATTTCACTAATCAAGCTATCGGAATCTTAAGGTAAGAAACTGCACCCAGTTATGTGTTAATGTTGGGGCTAAGAGCTCCCTATGTTTGTATGATCTCATAGATGGTATTATGCCACGGGGACATATGATAAACGACCTAAGAGCACCAGAATCAATATTTGCGCACAGGGCGCGGCTCGGCCACTGGTAGCTGTGGACAACTTAATATTCACTTAGCTCGGCATAAGCGGGCCGGAGTCAATGGGATAAATAGGGGATACAACCTAAGGGCGTCGACCCTGGTTAATATATGAATTGGTTATTAATGTTAATTTGATGAACTTGGTTTGCTGAATGCCTGATTAGGTGAATATTATGGATTGCTGAATATATGACTATGTTTTATGAGTTATCTGATTAATTGATTGATGAATATGCTCTGTTATCTGGTTTCTTGCTGGGCCTCGGCTCACGGGTGCTTCGTGGTGCAGGTAAAGGCTAGAGCAAGGTGGACCAGTCCTGAGTTGGATAGCTTCGGGGGCTGAATGTACATAGTCAGCTGATCGCCCGCCACGGCCGAGGAGTGACATAGGATGGGAGAGGCCTAAATGTCTGTTTTTCCCTTAGAGTGGCCAGTACATGTTTATAACCTGGAATTTTTGTAAACTATCTTTTAAACTCTCTTTCTTTTGCGATTCCATGTTCAAAATGTTAAATTATGTGAAATGTAACTTTTGTAACTAAAATCTTTTAACCCTTGATAATATATAGTTTCAGTAACACGTGTCTAACTAAATGACTTGATTAGCAAGTCTTGCACCTTTATAAACACACAGTGTAGCGGTCTTGGCTATCCAGGGCGTTACAAGTTCGAAGTCTTTTTTTATTACTCTTTGCTTGCTTTAACATTTTTCTCTTAATGTAGGCCTCTTGACTTTTATTTTCCAACACCAAATTCTTTGTCATGAGGCAGCCACCAGTCACATGCATGTTTATGTTGCCAAAAGTGCCTAGACCCGAGCTGAGGATGTTCTTATAGAGGCGAAGGGAAAGTTGTAGGTTGTGGAACCTGAGCTCGAGAAGGCAAAGAAAGAGCTTTTGGAGACCCAGAAGGAGCTGGAAGCGAAGGCGTTAGAGTTGTCATCCAAAACAGCTAAGCTCGAAAGACCTGAAAGTGGCATGGAATCACTCTTTTTAGGAATCAATGCTTGCTTGACTGATTTTCCCTTCCTGCATAAATGAGATTCATGTCCTAAACCAGAATATATTGCACAAGAAATGGGTTTCCATTCATACTCCATCTGAATGTCTACTTCCTGATCAAATTCATTCATAAAACTTATATGGGTAGGAAAATCCAGAGCCATGCTAACCTCAATAAGAATTCTGGGGTAGGCTAGAAGATCTTTGTTTTTGGTAATGTTATCAACTTGTATCGGCTTCCCAATCTGACCCACAATCTTGAAAAGTGAATGATCTCCCCAATACTTGATATCTGACCTCCCAATTGAATCCAAGTCGGAACTGAAGAAATGTCTTCTTTAGAGAAATCATCAACAGGATTCAAAGGCTTCATTATCAGAGGTTTTTTGGCAAAGAACAAGTAACCCATATCCAACACAGGATCATGATATTCCATGGCCAGAAAACGAATAATGAAAATACATGAAGAAAGGATTCCTACTTTGTCCACCTGATCTTTCCATAACCGTCTCACAAAACCCTCTAGGACTCGAATTGGGGGATTAGCACCGAGCACATAGCAAACAATAGAAGATTGCCAATAATTCACCTCCTCAGCAATATCCTCAATATCTATTTTGATCCCTGGAGTCTTCTCCTGATTCAAAGAATAACCATTGCCAGCCACATTCTTCCCACTGTAACTGGCACGATTCACACCAAAAGAGTTAGAATGTAAAATCGAAGAAGAAACATTCTTACCCATATCCACATCCTGCATTGCTTGCTTTGAAACCGATAACCAATCCTCCACATTCGTGCAGACGTCTTGTCGATGTACTGGAATTGATGCATCAAGAAACCGCTTCGCACTTGCCTCTTGCTTATCCTCAATCACCTCCAATTCTTGAACCCCTAAAATAGCATCCATCGATCGAGTTTTGATGATCCTATCAGTAGATGAAGGTCCACTTTTCTTGATCTTGTTCTTCGATTTGGCCTTCCCCCCATTCTTTGATCCCTTTGCCATGGCGCCGATGAGAACACCGAGAGAAAAAGAGCGGGAAAAAAGTCCAGTGCAAATCCAATTTTTCCACAATATCAATAATATTTACGCGGTTTTTCGCCAACAGTGTATTAACAAATAATAAAGTAGATTAGTGCTTAATAAACCGTAATGAAAAAAAATGATTACACTCAAGAACACAAAATTTTTACGTGGTTCAGTGGTTAAAATCCACCTAGTCCACGAGTCTATATTATTACTGTTTCTCTCTCTATTTTGGCAGAGTTTTGGTATTACAGAATAATGGTCCCCCTCCCTGTCCAATATTCACTGTATTTATAAGGGAATTCCATAGAGAGGTTTGGGTAACCGCGTGAGTCGATCACGCATTTACATGATTATTACATTTAATACATATACTTCCCATTTATAATGGATATGATTTGATCACAAAGTAAATGTTTTCCTAATATCTGGGACATTAAATATGACAGCTTGGTTATAAATAAATGCATAAAAGGACCCAAGTCTCTGGGGATTTGCAGGTGTGCAATATATTAGAATTACCACGAGCTGGTTGTCTCCTCCAATTAGACAACTATTTTAATATCCTGAGCTCGCGCTTCACGACCTTAGTATCCCTTGCTCGGGTTAGACCCAGGGCGCCTATCACCATGGGTGACCACACGAAACTCGAGTTTTCCACGTGCATAACAATAAGATATCACTCCCATACTACGTCTCTGTATATTTATTTGCCCGCTGTACCCGAGCTGGGTGAATAAACTTGGGCTAAAATTAGGGTACAACATTTCCCCCCCAAGCTCCTACTCATGTATAACGTCGTCACTTTCTGACCTACATAATAGGGGCTTTTAGACTTCCATTACATAAAACCACGCCTACCCACTACTTGAGTACTGGACACGTGGCATACTACGATTGGCGTCTATTCGGGTTTTAAGGACTGCAATAATTTTCTTGTCACTTTTTTGCCTCCATTTGGTCTATTTAACCTTGACCCTTGGTTCTTGAACTAACCAAATTGGATGGCCCAGATTAATCTACACAATTTACGTATAAATAGGATGGCCATAGTTCAAACTTCACAACCTTTCATTTAAAAAGTTTCCTTTTATGCATTTCCAAGCCTTTCTTCTTTCCCAGAAATCCACAAAAACCATTCACCATACCCAGTCACTCAGAAGTTTTCCAGGAGCAACCTGTCGCCGATTCTACAACTTATCGTCAAAGAACACACTATAAGTGTCTCATCTTTTGGTTTGAAGAGTTTTTCCCTTTCTTTTTATAATTGAATTTATGTTCTTTACTATGTTCATCCGTAACATTCCCTGTAGTTATTGTTAGGTTACTTCTGAATGTTTGCAAAGAATAGGTCTTGACTTAGGTTCGACGGGTGAATCCAAAAATGTTTTTTGAAATAAGACGTTCATAAAACTGGGAATTTTCTAGGTAAATCTGGGTAATCCTAATGGTGCATTAATTTAAAGAATACCCATTTAGGGATAAAGGAAATGAAGGGGTTTTTAGGTTTAGAACCAGATAGCTTAGAGGTTATGTTTCTTGGGTGGTTTTGCACTAAACTGCCTCCCAAGGAAAGTAGTGGTCTGACGGTCTAACTTAGGGTATCGCATGGAATCACGCGATGGGGCTGAGGCTAACCTCAGCTCGTATAACAAAAGTAAACAATTCCCCTTCGTACTTTCATGTCATAGTCTTCCTACTAACTAGGTCATTCTATTCGTTAGGCGATCTGATGGCTACTCAAAAGAAAACCGCCCCCAAGAAGAATGCATCAAGCTCAAGCCCATCTGCTCAGTAGAAGAACAAGGGGAAGCAGATCGCCCTAGAGTCTCCCATCCCACACTTCAGCCCGGTGGTGGAGAAGGAGTTGGTGGTTGACCCCAATGCCTACTTCGAGGCTGAACGTATCGTATCAAAGATCACCACCCAGGGGAGGGTGAATAAAATCATGCTGAGCCAGAACATAGAGGTCGGGACCGGAACTCTCCTTGCCAGACCTGCATTGGAAGGGGAGCTAAGCTGCTCCCCTCTCCAAAACAACTTTGCGGCTTGGAGTGATGAGGATCTGAAGGCTGGGGCCTTCCTTCCCCTGGACCAATACTTCGCGGACTATTTAAATTACATGTAGTTGGCTCCATTTCAGCTCCACCCAAATTCTTATAGACTTTTGGCGGGGCTGAAATATTTGTTTTGAAGGATGAGTGGGAGGTCCCCACCCCGGTAGATACACTATACTTTTTCTGCCTCAAAGCTAGCTCAGAGCAGAGAGGACGCGGTGACGGATTTTACTACCTCACGCGATTCCCTAACTCGGCCTTCGTCATCAAACTTCTCAGTCATCCAAACGACTACAAGGACTTGTTTTTTATGTCGAATGGATTCCAAAACTACGAACACCGATATTTCAACTGACCTCGTAAGTCTTCCATCTTGGTGAATTTAGCTCATGAATTTATATATATATTTATTTCCCAAGTCTTAATTGAATTTTTTTTTATGTAGCCATATTTGTGAGGACGGAAAAATCTGTGACCCTTGGGGGTCAGTATGAGAAGTTGTCTAGGCTTCCACCCAGTGAGAAGGATTACCACCAAGTCATGAATGACGTCACAATGCAGGCATGCAAGTTGATCGACAAAGGTCAAACATTGGCCTTAAGGACCCGGGCTATCCTACCGGTGATCCACGAGCTCCCATCCTCTCAAGAGGAGGCCTTGCCAGCCACTGAAGGCGAGAAAGAGGAAGAGGACGAGGTGCCTCTTGTGAGAAAATGGTGGGTTCCTGAGGCTGTTTAGGAACCTGATTTAGAACGAGTTACGTCAGGGGTAGCAACCGGCCCCTTCGGCCAAGGTAACCCATACCCTTATAGGGAATTAGATAGGGTTGTTGCCGATTTTAGGTTAGTTCGATTTAACCCAAATTAGCTCGTCCACCGACATCCTTATAACCTGGATCGAAATATAACCCCTGCTCCAGTGCATTGACCACCTAGTGGTACGTCATGACAGCAATTATCCCAAGGGCACAGTCGTAGTAGATAACACTTTAAACTTTAGATCGCCATTTTCGAAGAGTATGGGACTAACTGTAGGACCTAGCCTTCTCTGCTCCAGGGTGCATTTGCCCCTGGATTTAGACAGTATGTAGAGGAATCCAGCCCTGAGGAGGGACCTGAACCTAAACCCCTTAGGATCCCATAAATATTAGTTGTAGAATCCCCCTCTCTTCCATTAGTTCCAAGGCCGGAGGTCGTGATAATATACTCCTCCCCCAACTCCGAGGGTAGGATCTTTGTTTATTTTCTTTCTTTATATATATTTTTGACAGCCTTATTTGTGAACTAATTCCTTTTTGTTTTTTTCAGGCGAAGAGATGGAATAACCCGGAGCTCCTAACCTCTGAACTGCTTTCCAGACTAAGAAAGCTGGCTTGGTCCCCGTCGTAAAGAGGCTTAGGATCACCAAGAAAACCCCTCCTACAGTGGGAAACACCTCAAGATCCTCTGCCAAGGGGAAAGACACAAGATCAACTCACAAATCATTTCTGGCGAGTTCTTTTACCGCTAAGGTTCCCCCTCCTCCTCCTCCTCCTCGATTCGTACCTCCTCAGGCTCAAGTGATACAAGCTGAGCCCCCAGCTTCTACTGTCCCAGCTCCTACCGTCCGAATACTAGTAGACCATCAGGACCTAGAGAAGATCCTTGAAACCTTTCAGGGTGTCATTTATGAGACTGTGAGCCATATGTTGTGGCACGCCTATAAGGCCAGCTCGAAGGATCTAAGGACCATCGAGGAGCGCAGCTCGGAAAATGACATGGAATCATCTATCGGGATGAACCTCACTGTAAGTTGTCTTTCCTTGGTGAAAAAATTCTGCTTATTGAGATCAAGGGTATATCTCTGACTTGTTTTGTTATTTTGTAGTCTGTCCTGGCCTAGTATCGCAGCATAGCTCGTGCTAGGGCTAGAAATGATGAGCTTTGGGCCGATCTGAACGCTGCCAACATTGCCCTGACTGCCGCTGAAGAAGGCGAGCAGGCTGCCAAATCTGCCTTGGCAGCTGCTCAAAAGAGTAAGCATGATGCCAAGGCTTCTCTCACCTCATCCCAGGAAAGCGAGCAGGCTACAAAGACTGCATTGTATGCCCTCAAGGCTCAAACTGCACAACCTCAGGCTGAGGTTGATGAAGCCAAAGCAAAACTGTTCGAGGCCGAGGCCGCAGTCAAAGAAGAAAAGGTGGCCTCATCGTCATCCATGGAAGAGATGCTATACCAGTGTTGGGCCTTCAACTCGGATGGGAAATTCTCTTTCATGGAGGCCGAGTTGTGGGATCCGTACCTTGCAAGATTCAAGGCTTGGCTCTTGCAAGAACCATCAGTGACTGGTGAGGTTTCTAGAGCAGCTAAGGGAGATGACGAGGAGGTCACCTCAGCAGGGCGAACTGGTAGAGCTTAATGATAGCTTTTTTGTATTTGTTTGTAATGGTTTAACAGTTTTTTTTTATTAAACAATTTCCTTCCGGCTCAGTTGAAGGTTTTTCTGCTCGGGATAATTTGCTTGTTTTATTTCAATATACATCTAACTTTTTGATCCATTTATTTTTCCTTTACTATCTCTCATGTTTATGAATCCTTAGACTTGTACATTCAAGATTTTAGGAATTGATTTTTAGATCGGGATAGAATTTATCAAGCATGGTTATATCCAAGTTTTGTGTGCTGATTTCTATCATACCTGTTAAGAATTAGGCCTTGAACCTAGTTATATCAGAGGTTTTTAATAATTTAAACTTACTTCGTGTTAGGTTTATTAATAGCTCGAGCTTTAACAAGCCATTGATATTAAATGATTTCAACTTAGTTTGTGCTAGGTTTATTGATAACTCAAGCTTTAACAAGCTATTGAATAATCAATATTTCCAAGCTTCTAAATTTTGGACCTGGTTACGTCCAGGATTTTAAATGATTTCAACTTAGTTCACGCTAGGTTCATTGAAACTTGAGCTCTTAAAAAGCCATCGAATAATCAATTTTTCCAAGCCTCTAAGTTTTGGACCTGGTTGTATCCAGGGATTTTAATGATTTAAACTTATCAAGCAAGCTTAATTTTTCCAATCTCGGGTTATATGCCCCCCAAGTAACCAGAGTGTAGAAACTTTCTTGGTTGCTTTTACAATACTAGAACACGAACTCATACTATCTTAAAGATTATTTAATAATCCAACTATTATTGAATACAATGGATTTTATAAATAAACCTTACATTGATGGTGGTGCTACTGATAATATGTTTTCAAATGTAGGGCTTTCTAGGTCTGTGGGACTACTTCCCCTTTCAGTCGAGCTATCTTGAAAGCTCCTTCTCACAAAACCTCAACGCCCTGATATGGTCCCTCCCAATTCGGGCCTAAAACACCATCATTGGGATCTTTATTTGCTAGAAATACCCTTTAGAGAACCAGGTCGTCCAATCCAAATCTACGCGTCTTAACTTTAGAATTAAAATAGCGAGTCATTTTTTGTTGATAATGGGTGAGTTGTAACTGCGACTCTTCTCATTTTTCTTCAATCAAATTGAGGGATGTGTTAAGTAGTCCCTAATTCGGCTCTTGGTTGAATGTCCTTTTCCAGTGAGTGGCTACCATGGCTTTGACTGGAAGGACGGCCTCGCTTCCAAAAGTTAAGGAAAAAGGAGTATGTCCCGTGGAGGTTTTGTGAGAAGTTTGGTATGCCCAAAGTAGTTGCGGGAGCTGTTCAAGCCATAATCCTTTGGCCTCGTCTAACCTATTCTTCAGGCTCACCTTTAGGGTTTTGTTCATAGCCTCGACCTGTCCATTGGCCTACGAATACGCTACTGAGGAGAAACTCTTAATAATGTCATATTTTTCACAAAAGTCAGTGAAGAGATCACAGTCGAATTGTGTCCCATTGTCTAACACGTTCTTTTTAGGAAGCCCAAATCTGCATATATTACTCTTCACCGCGAAGTCTAGGATTCTCTTTGAAGTGATGGTTGCCAGAGGTTTGATTTCTACCCACTTCGTGAAATAGTTGATCGCCACCACCGCGTAACGAACTCCTCCTTATCCCATAGGTAAGGACCCTATTAGGTCGATTCCCCATACTACGAATGGCCACGGGGATGAGATCATCGTTAGCTCAACTAGAGCAGCTCAGAAAATTATGGCAAAACGTTGGCATTTGTCACACTTCTGGACATACGAGATTGAATCTTTTGTTAGATTGGGCCAAAAATAGCCTTGCCTCAGTATTTTTAGTGTTAGGTTTTCCCCTTAGCATGATTTCCACAAAAGCCTTCATGCACTTCTTGCAAAATGGTTTTAGTTTCCTTGGGCAGAATATATCGTAGGAGAGGCAATGAATGACCACGTTGGTACAATGTCCTATCCACTATCACATATCGTGAAGCTTGATATAGTATTTTTCTTGCATCCTTTCTATCATCAGGTAGCCTTCTTGTTGTGAGGTATTCTATTATGGGAGTCATCTAGGTCGGTCTTATGTCGATCATTTCGACTTCTACCATTTCTGTTACACTCGAATTCTCCAAGAACTCCACTAGCACTACATTCAATGTCTCAGCTTCTTTGGTGGTGGCAAGCCTTGCCAAAGCGTCAACATTAGAGTTCTGCTCGCGAGGTATCTGTTCAACAGTACTGTACTCAAATTCAAACAACTCTCCCTTCACCTTAGCTAGGTAGACCACCATCTTGGTACCTCGAGCTTGATATTCTCCCAAAACCTGATTAATCACGAGCTGAGAATCACTATAGCATTGGACGACTTTTTCATTGAGCTCCCTTGCCACTCTCAGCCCACCTAGTAAAGCCTCATATTCGGCTTCGTTGTTGGATGCTTCGAATCTGAATCTCAGAGCTGTATGGAATCGATGTCCTTCTAGGGAATTAAGATGATCTCTGCTCTTGATCCATTCTCGTTTGATGATCCATCCTTGAAGATTTTCCATAACTCATGCACCAGTTCCTTCAAAAGCTCCACTGGAAATCCAGTGCATTCAGCCACAAAATCAGCAAGGGCCTGAATTTTGATTGAGGTCTGTGGCATGAAAATATCTCAAACAGGCTATGCTCGATATCCCATTTTAAAAGACGTCTCGACGTTTTAGGCTTTTGCAATACCTGCCTTAAAGGCTGGTCGGTCATGACATTGATTGAATGGGACTGGAAATATGGCCGGAGCTTCCTGGAAGCCAATATCAGACAGAACGCCAACTTCTCTATCAGTGGGTATCGTGACTCGGCTCCAAGAAGTCTCTTGCTTATATAATATACTGGTTTTTGAGCATAGTCTTCTTCTCGGCTAACACGGCACTGACTGCATTTTCTGTCAAGGCCAAATAAATGAATAGGGGTTCTCCAGTCATAGGCTTAGATAAAACTGGGGGCTTGGTTAGGTGCATTTTTAGGTCGAGTAATGCCTGTTCGCACTCCTCAGTCCATTCAAATTTTTTGTTTCCTCTGAGCAAGTTGTAAAATGGCAGGCACTTGTTAATAGATTTTGAAATAAAGAGATTTAAAGCTGCCACCTTTCAATCAGGCTTTGAACTTCTTTATGCAACCTAGGCGAGGGAAGTTCTAACAATGACCTGATTTTCTCAGGATTTGCCTATATTCCCCTAGAGTTGACTATGAACCCCATAAATTTTCCAGATGCCACTCCGAACATGCACTTTTGAGGATTCAGCTTCATGTCATACCTCCTTAAGATTCCAAAACATTCTTCTAGATCAGATACATGGTTATTGGTAGTCTTTGACTTGACAAGCATATAATCGACATACACTTCCGTGCTTCTCCTGATCTGATTAGCAAACATTTTGTTGACTAAGCGTTGATATGTAGCACCATCATTCTTCAGCCTGAAGGGCATGGCCTTATAATAATATACGTTATTTGGGGTCATGAAGCCAGTATGTTTCTGGTCCGCAGGATTCATCGCGATCTGGTTATATCCAGAATACGCATCCATGAAGGACACGAGCTCGTGACCTGCCGTGACATCTACCAACTGATCAATCCTTGGTAGTGGAAAGTAATCCTTGAGAGAAGCTTTATTCAGGTTGGAGAAGTCGATGCAGGTCCTCCATTTTCCATTTGGCTTTGGGACCAACACAGGATTGGTGACCCAGATCGGGTATTTTGCTTCACGAATAAACCCGCACTTTAATAGTCGAGCTACATCTTCCTCAAGAGCTTAAACTCGGGCTGTTCCCAAGTGTCTCCATTTTTTGGATTTTTCAAACACGTTCTTGTCCAAATTTAAAGTGTGCATGATTGCACTCGGGCTTATTCCCACAATGTCTTCATGTGACCAGGCAAAAACGTCCAGATTCTCTTGTAAGAAATTGACCAGCTCCTTCTTCTTTTTATCATTAAGATTCTTCCCAATCTTTACGACTCTTGAAGCTTCATTGGGATCAATATTTACCTCCTCGATCTCCTTTATAGCCTAGAGTTCTAACCTGTCTTCGCCTATTCTTGGGTCAATGTCATCATGCTAGGTGTCGTTACTGTCCTTTTTTTGCTGAGGTTCTTCCGTCCCCCAAGTAACTTCTACTTCCCGAGACTCCTCGCCTCCGTCATTTATGACCATAGCTTGCTGCCTGGGTTGTGATTTTACCTTCATAGAAATGCTATAGCATTCTCTGGCAGCAAGTTGATCACCTCTACTGGTGCATATTACTGCAGCTGAGGGGAATTTTATTGCTAGGTGGCGGATAGAGGTTATGGCTTCAAATGCCATCAATGCAGGTCAGCCCAAAATCGCATTGTATGCAGCTGGATAGTCGATTACCATGAACTCAAGTAGCTTGGAGACAGTTCGTGAACCTTCTCCCAATGTTACCAGTAATTCTATCGTCCTGATGGATGCTGACCATTCACTAGAAAACTCGTACAGAGTCATTGAGGTCGCCTTTAATTCTACTACAAACAACCCCATTTTTTCCAAGGTGGACCTAAAAAGTAGATTCACAGAACTTCTGTTATCTACTAGTGTCCTCTGGACCCTCTAGTTGGTGAGCTTTATGGTTATGACCAAGGGATCGTATGTGGGAATTGGACATGGCTAGCATCCTCTTCTGTAAAAATGATTGGTTGTTTTTCCAATCATTGTTGTTTTGATAATTGATGTTCTGGGATGAACTCCACTCCGTTATTGGATTTCAGTTTGTTAATGTACCTCTTCTGGGCCACTCTACACGTGCCTGACAGATGAGGTCCTCCGGAAATGGTGGCTATATCTCCCCCTATTGTCAGAGGAGGATCGTCCAGATTCGCTTGAGCTCCAGTTTGAATTACTAGAGCTTCGGGGGATGACTGAGGGTATGGTTTGACAGGTTGATTAGGGACCACCCAATTTCGGACGTAATGGGCCAAAGGTCCCGCTCTAATGAGAGTTTCGATCTCATCCTTTAGTTGTCGACAATCATCAGTGTTATGACTGATATCATTATGAAATAGGCAGAACTTTGAAGGATCTCTCTTTGATCTTTGGTTTTTCAACGACTCTGGCTTCTTCCATGGAAGACGAGTAGAATTTTCCAGGAAGATGTGCTCCCTAGTATCCGTGAGGTTGGTATAAGTGGCATAAACAAGCTTGAATTTCTCCCCAGACTTATTTTTCATTGTTCTGCTCTGGTCACCCTCACCATTTCCCTTCCTTTTGTTACTCCCCCCTTGGTTATTCTGGGTAACGGTTTGAGCCGTAGCTGCAATGTCCGTTATCGCTCCAACGGGCTGAACAGGGATCTGGTCGGTTCCTGCGACGGAAGCTCGTGCCTCTTCAAGGTTAATCCTTCTTTGAGCTCATGCCAAGAACTCATCCACACTATTAACTCCTTTTCTCTGTAATTCTTGCCACAAGTCGCCCCCAACAGGGATTCTTATCCTCATTGCCCTAGGCTTGGAGCTGTCATCAGCATCCCTAGCTCGTGCAGCAACATTGGCAAATCTACTTAGATATGCCTTCAACATTTCGCCAGGTTGCTGTTTTACATTGACTAATGAATCAGCCTTAACCCGACCTGTCTGGGAAGCCCATAATGCTTTTTTTGAAGTCAGAAGAAAACTTCTTCCACGAACCTATAGAATACCTCTTGTATTGCTTAAACCACTGTCTGGCTAGCCCGATCAGAGCTTAGGGGAATAAAATGCACCTTAGATTGAGTCCGACATTGTGGGTCATCATCATGGTATTAAACATCCCAAGGTGGTCTGATGGATCTCCATCTCCATCAAACTTTGACAAGTGTGGCATTCTGAAGCCTATCGGATATGTAGCCGCTGCAATATTTGGAGCAAAAGGCTCGAGCTCATCCTTTGAGTTGCAATTGTCTTTATCTTTTCCAAATAAAAGACTCTTCATTTGTTCTTCCATCAGATCTAGCCTCTTGAGGGTTTTGTCTCTAGTCCCTAGGTTATTTGGGGGCTGTTCAACCGCTCCCATCCTATCGTACACGTTTGATGGGTTATTGTCCCTCCAAGCTCGAGCTTGGTTTGGTGGGGCATTTCAATTATCACGTACTATGGAAGGACCTCCCTCTTGTCGAGTATAACTAACATCTTCATTTTGAGTTGGATTCCTTCTCTGCAAATTTAGATGATCACGCACATCAGGTTGTGAATCAACACGTGTTCGTGGGATGTAGGTATGGGCGGACGGAGGAGGAAGTCTCCTACTGTCTCCATAAGCTGGAATGTCCTGCATAGGATAAGGTGGTGTTGGATGTCTAATAGGTAACGGGGGATGCCTTATTGGTGATGTAATCCTTGTCCCATCAAGGCAAACTAGATTAGCCCGCTTCTGCTATGCCCCATTAGTTCTAGCTCTCTGCGCCTAATGACCCGATCATGACGTAGGAGGGTTTGCTGGAAAATTTTGTCTCTGTGAGCCTATCCCAGCCCCTCCTCATGAATTACGATGGGTATTCCTAGGTGCTTGTGAAGGAGGCACCAAACTTGAGGTTGTGGTTCTAACCGATCGACTAATATGCTGCTGACCCCTATGAGGGCCACTGGGATGAGCATTCTGGCGGTCTCGCCCTGTAGCCACAGAACTTGGGGTGGCATTTTTGATTGATTGACTTGGTTTGGATCGATTATTACTGTGGGATTTATGAGACCCACTTTGCCTCTTTCCGACATTAACGTCGGTTGCAAAAGGGGGTAATCGAGCCAAAACCTCCTCAAATTTCCTGTTTTCCTTAGTGAGATGGCTTCTTAACTGCATGTTTTCCTTCTCAACGATAGTTAAGTAGCCTGGGTTTGGATTCGGTTGTAATGACACCAAACTCCCAGTGTCGCCATCTTGAACAAATAACAGATGAAGCTAAATCCTCTAAAGTGTTTGTTGATGCGGTTTTTCGCCAACAATGTATTAAGAAATAATAAGGTAGATTAGTGCTTAATAAACCGTAATGAAAAATAAATGATTTAACTCAAGAACACATAATTTTTACGTGGTTCAGTGGTTAAAATCCACCTTGTCCATGAGTCTATATTATTATTGTTTCTCTCTCTATTTCGGCAGTGTTTTGGTATTACAGAATAATGGTCCCCCTCCCTGTCCAATATTCCCTGTAATTATAAGGGAATTCCATAAACAGGTTTGGGTAACCGCGTGAGTCAATCACGCATTTACATAATTATTACATTTAACACATATACTTCCCATTTATAATGGGATATGATTTGATCACAAAGTAAATGTTCTCCTAATATCTGGGACATTAAATATGACAGCCTGGTCATAAATAAACGCATAAAAGGACCCGAGTCTCTGGGGATCCTCAGGTGTGCAATATATTAGAATTGCCACGAGCTGGTTGTCTCCTCCAAGCTCGTGCTTAGACATCTATTTTAATATCTTGAGCTCGTGCTTCACGACCTTCGTATCCCTTTCTTGGATTAGACCCAGGGCACCTATCACCATGAGTGACCTCACGTAACACGAGCTATCCACGTGCATAACAATCAGATATCACTCCCATGCTACGTCTCTGTATATTTATTTGCCAGCTGTACCCGAGCTGGGTGAATAAACTCGGGATGAAAATAGGGTACTATAGTGTTCCTTTGGTGTTGGATCGGGACATTTTTTGGGATTCATAGTAAACTCACGAGGAATCGAAGCTAATCCTGAAAATATTCAAGCACCGATTGAGATGTAGTCACCTGCCAAAGTTAAAGATGTACAAAGTTTGACAGGAAGAATCGCTACCCTAAGTAGATTCATATCTAAGCCTTCAGAGAAGTGTCCCATTTTTTAATCTACTCAGATGAAACAAAAAGTTTGAATGGACAGAGGAATGCGAACAGGTTTTTCAGGCGCTCAAAGCCCACATGACGCAACCGTCTAATTTGTCCAAGCTGGTCGAAGAAGAGACTTTGTACAAGTACTTACAAATAACAGAGATGCTGCTAGTACGGTTTTAATCAGAGAGGAAGACAACATTCAAAAATCAGTGTGCTACGTAAGCAAAAGGCTGGTGGGAGTAGAACTACGATATCCGCCTATAGAGAAATTGGCTTGTTGCTTGATACTAGCGTTTAGAAAACTGTGACCCTACTTTCAGGCTCACCCCATAATAGTGCTTACCGACCAGCCACTACAACAAGTCTTATAAACACAAGAAGTCGCTGGTCGACTATTAAAATGGGTAGTTGAGTTGGGGCAGCTTGAAATTTCCTATGCACCACGAGCAGCTGTTAAGGGACAAGCCCTAGCAGATTTCGTTGCAGAATTTACTAGACACCCTGCCAGCGTACCGAAAATGAAGATCGATATTCAAAATCAAACCCCTGCCTGGAAGTTGTTCGTAGACGGATCCTCCAATGAGCACAACGCAGGGGCAAGGCTAATCTTAATCACATCATATTCAACTTTACGACCTCTAACAATGAAGCCGAGTACGAGGCTCTGCTCGCAGGATTAAGACTAGCCAAGGATATGAACATAAAGTCACTAGAAATATATAGTGATTCCCAGTGAGTAGTTAATCAGATTATTGGAGAATATCAGGCTAGGGGTCTCAAGATGGTTGTTTATTTGAACAAGGCGAAGGATTTATTAGCACAGTTTGAGAAATATACTCTCTTGTAAGTACCTCGCGATCAGAATTGAAACTCAGAATTGAAACGTCGATGCCTTAGCCAAGTTAGCTAGCGCAAAAGATGCTGACACTTTGAGCATAGTACAAGTCGAACGTTTATTGGTACCAAGCATTCAATCGAAAGAATCCTCGCTAATAATACAAGTGTCCGACACATGGATGACTCCCATCATACAATATCTCGAATAAGGATTATTACCAGCAGATAGGAATAAGGCAAGGACTCTTCAAAGACAATCGACTCAGTTTATTTTGATCGATAGATTCTTGTATAGACGAGGATACTCAATGCCTTTATTATGGTGTGTCTCTAAGGAAAAGCCTAAGGAATTGATGCAAGGAGTACATGAAGGTTTCTGTGGAGATCATGCTGGGGGGCAAAGTTTCTCAAAGAAGATTCTCTGGCAAGGATATTTCTGGCCAACCATGATCGAAGACTCAATGGAATTCGTTAAGAAGTGTGATAAGTGCTAACGATTTTCCAAGATACCATGAGCAGCCCCAAATGAGCTTAAACAGATGCAAAGCCCATCGCCATTCGTAGTTTGGGGAATTGACCTAATCGGATCTTTGCCTACAGGAAAAGGGAATGTCAAGTATGCAGTAGTTGTTGTCGAATACTTTACTAAGTGGGCCAAAGTTGAGCCACTCGCAACAATCACGACCAAGAAAGTGTTGGATTTCATCATAAAAAACGTTGTATGTCGATATGGGTTGCCGAATTTTTTTTTTTAAGATAATGGCATTGATAGCGACCTTTTCACCAATTTCTGCGAACGACATGGTATCACGAAGAGTTTTTTGTCAGTTGCTCATCCACAAGCCAACGGACAGGTTGAAGTCATTAAAAAAACTCTGAGGACACACTAAAGAAAAGGCTTGAAGAAGCAAAGGGAGCGTGGCCAGAACAATTTCTAGAAGTACTCTGGTCGTATAGAACTTCTCACCGAACTGCAACTGGCCATACACCGTTTTCCATGGCCTATGGGTATAAAGTGGTGTTACCTATTGTGTTAGATCTACCATCGCATAGAAGGCTAACATATGACCAGAGCACGAATAACCAGTTATTAATGGAGTCTTTGGACTTGGTCGACGAAAGGCGCGAGCAGGCTCAACTTCGAGTTACAGCTTACAAACAAAAGGTCGCTCGATATTTTAACTCTAAAGTACACGAAAGAAAGTTTGATGTGGGAGATTTGGTACTTAGAAGGGTTTTTCTCAACACTCGTGTTCAGGCTTCTGGAGTACTCGAACCGAGATGGGAAGGTCCATATCAAATTGAAAAAATTCTTCAACCAAGCACATACAAACTTGCTCGCATAAATGGAGATCTAGTTCCTCGCTATTGGAATGGAGAACACCTGTGCAAGTATTAACATTGAACAATTCTTTTTAAAGAGTTGGCCTGCATTAATTTTACTTTTTAGAAGTTTATGAACAAGGGCTAATCAGTTAGATGGCTGGTCACTTATAAGTGTAAGATCAATTTTTTATCACTCGTACAGACATGAATCTTGTCCATTTTATTATGATAAATTAAAGGAACTATGTGCAACCAGTTATTCATGCCAATTATTGTATTTATTACAAGTATTTGCTCATTACGCTTGTTGTTGTGCTATATTATCATTGATTGTTTATAAGTCCCCGAGCAGTAATGTTTGAAGAGGTATTGGTCATGGGAAGTGACTGAGAACCTTAGACTCCTCAATCACTTGGGGTAATATAAGATGCTAAGTGAGAAAAGCATATCAATAGACATGTAAATGCACGAGCAAAATAAAGGAAAATATACTACGATGCTTCGGTCATAGTATGTTAATAAAGTGTGCAAATCTTAATAAAGTGCTATGCTAAGTTCGGTCATACAAGCATATGTTATAATAGCAATGAGAATATATTATAATATCACAATGAAATGTCTTTACTCCGTGAGAAAATACTTCTCGGATGTAATTAAAAATATTAAAAGGAAAGAAAAGCTGCCTTAGGCAGCAAATTGTCTTAACATCACAAATTGTTGTTCGTATATTTTAATTACATAATTAAATTTTTTTACTGTGCAGCTGAGGGAGGGTTCTGCTAAGGCTGTTGGTCGACTGAAGGTCCGACTTCTTCAGCACCATCAATGCCTGTCGCCAAGGAAATTTCAGAGAATCTGAGGCATTTTGAGCATTTCTCTCCTCCTCTAGGCGATCAGTACATTTGGCAAGTTCAGCTTGTTTTACCTACTCGGGAAGATAGTCAATGTTTGCCTCTGGATTATTCTTCCAAAACACGTAAAAGCAGTTGAAGGTGGCTCCTCGAAACCTCTCCAAGTTTTGGGAGTTTTTCTCCTCGAGCAACTTCAATCGCTCCTCTAGACTAGTGGCCTCCTTCACCGTGGAAACTCTGGGAAGCTACTCTAGTTCTCTCCCCCACCCCGACGGCCACTAGAAGCACCCCGTGCCCTCCTATCTTAACCAGGAGGAACAAAATAATCTGAGGCCTTTCTCTTCTGCTCACTATGGCCACTACCCCAACTAGAACTAGTGAAAGGAGGCACCATCCTCTAAGCATCTCACCTTGCGATGCCCTCTCTCTATATCTGATATTCAGCCCCCTCAGCTGTAAGGGCCTTCTCCATACCCGAGCATGGGTGGTAGTCCTCGGATCTAATGTTATCTTAACATCACGGGCTATCATGACGTTCAATCCCCGCACATACCGATCCCTCTGTGCCAAATCAATAGGCACCAAGTCCAAAGTGAACTTCGCCAACTGGTCAAAATTCTATGCATATTCCGTAACAGTCATTCGGTTCTGAGTCAGGTTAATAAACTCATCTACCTTTGTAGCTCGAACTGCAACAATGTAATAATTCTCGTTGAAGACATCTCTGAATTCTTCCCAGGTCATAATTGTCACATCCCTCCTCAGGGACACATCTTCCCACTAGATGCGGGCACCTTCTCTTAACATATAACTGGCATCGGCCACCATCTCGCTCCCCTCCACCCTCATAATATCCAGGATGGAAGAGATCATATTCATCCACTGCTCTGCCCACAGTGGGTCTGTACTGCCCTCAAAGGTGGGAGGGTGTTGTTTCCTGAACCTCTCGTATAAAGGCTCCCACCTATTCTCCATCACTGGCTGGGATAGCATTGGTGCCACATCTTGTGGAATCTATAACCCAATACCTTGAGGAGGGGCCTGCTGCCTCAATTCTTGGAGCTCATCTTCCGTTTTTTGAAGTCTTGCTTACATTTTGGCAAACAATTGTTGCTAGTTTTGTGGGGCAGGTGGAGGCACCTAACCCTAGTTGTCATCTTCGGCCACATTTTCGTGGAGTCTAATCGATTGCCAAGGTATAACTATAATATTCCTGCAATCAATGGCGTCGCACATCAGGCATGATAACAACATCAAAAACCACCTCCCATTCCCATTAATCGAGTACAAACATTAGATTAACGGATCGCACAACTTGCATAATCATATGTCAATCAAGGGGGCCATGCCCTGACATCATACATATATACGAACATATTCATTATGCTCTATCAATAATATTCAGGCAAACCGGGCAGCTTTAAACAAGAAAATAAACACATAATTCACTTAATACCGACAAACCCTGAGTCAAGCTTGTCTCTAGCAACAAGCGTACATGTTCAGTTGATCTCCAGGAACCATAAACCTTGGCACGCTCTGATACCAAGTTGTAACACCCTACTACCTTAAAGTCGTTACCATGTGATTTATGAATGTGCCATTAGCTCACTAATTGAGGTTTTAAGTTGAAAAAGTGTGATTAAATAAAAATAAAGACTCGTTTGAGGAACATTAGTTATAAAGATTTAGAACTTCATTTAAATTCATAAAAGTTATACATTTGGGATCCCAAAATACTGTTTCAAAAATGTGTTACAACTAAAAAATGTAGATACAGTCGACCTAAGCGACAAAATAAACTATTAAAATATATCTCACAAAACAACCTCGGCCATGGCAGCCAGGTAGGTCAAACATGTACATGCCGCTCCATGCTCTCCAACTCATGGTTGATCAACCTTTCCTATGCCCTTTCCTGTACCATAGAGCAACCATGAGCTGAAGCCCAGCAAGAAAACTTAGCGCATACCATATCACAATTCAATCAAGTAATATACAGCTTAAACAAATAACAGATTAAACATATAGCAGCCTATGCTGACCTAAGTGCTTTACGAGGCACTGGGTTCACGATCTTTACCGAGCGGGTGAATATTGCACCCTCAGAGGGTCTCGCCCTAGTGGCCTACACTCAGTGTGTTTAACATTGATCTCGACCTTCACTGCTCTTGACCTTCACTGTTCTCGACCTTTGTTGTTCCCAGCCTTCACCATTCACGGCCATCTCCGTTCGTTAACAACATAGCATGACAAATCATAACATTCAAATAAAACACTAACATAGATAATCGGGCCATGCCCTGCTCTACGGGCACAAACAGTTTTCTTACATGTGTCCTAAGCTAATTGATTACTGCGATCCTGAGCACAATCCCCTAAACTAGAGGCTTGACGTATAACCTAGTAACAACGCATCAATAAATAGACATCCATCAATCCCTAACCAATTAAGAACTTCATATTAATAAACTAGCCTTCGGGACATCGAATTCTACTAAACCGGGTAGTAGAATCCTTCCTGAGCCCTAACATTTGGGTTTCCGGGCATAAAAACTTCAATTGGCAAACATTTTCTCTTTGAGATACGGCCCAACCCATTAGGGCCACGACGCGCCATAAGTCAGAGAGTCTAGGTCTCTCATCAAAGGGACACAGGCCACAGTGCGCCTCAGCCTGCGCCCTGGTGCCTGGGCAAAATCCAAGGTCCTAAGCCTCTGAGTTCATGTGGGCTGCGACGCCTGAGGAATAGGGCCGTGGCTCGAGCCTCAAAACCCAGAAATCCCATGCATTTCCACTATGTTTTCCTCAGCCAGACTTACAAATTCATACCCAAATCAATCCCTACACTCAAAGTTAAACCTGGAATTCATATCTACGCAGCTAAGTTAGTATAAGCACTTCAAAAACCATCTCATAATCTCACCAAACCTCAAAAATCAAAGCAAAGATTGAACCTAAGCAAACTTATCAAAAATCACAGTAGAAACTTAAAAATTCAGTACCAGAATCCTTACCTCAATTGATGATTCTAGTCTGAGCTAAACCCAATCACCTCTAGCTCTAATCCCTTTGAATTCTAAGCTTTCACCCTTGATTTCAGCTGAAAATTTCCCTTATCCTTGAGAGAGAGAGTGTGTCGAGAGAGGGAGAGAGAGAGAGAGAGAGAGAGAGAGATGAGATATGGGCGTGTCTTTTGTTCTTTAGCTAGTTTTAGAATTCTATTTTGCCTTGAGTCTATCCTCAGCTGCCTAAGTCCAAAAATGCCCCCAAGTATATCCTTAGTCCTTTAATGCCACCAAGGAAAATCCCATCATTTGCCACATCCCGCTAATTCCTCGAGTGTTCCTATAATTCCCCATTTAATCCCGACATCTCTAAACGATCACTAAATCACTACCCGTTACCCGCTAAATCCAGATATACAGCATTCAACATGCTCAATCAATAATCACAAGCATAATCATAATCATGAATCACATGTACCACATACTGGGTGCAGTTTTCTTACTTTTGGTCCAAGCACAGGTTACCAATAAATGACACTTGAGCATGATCCTGATTGTGAACCCCTATCGATAACCTAGTCACAACCATAATATAGAATCCCGTCAAAAATAAGTAAATAAAGACTTCCGTACCGAGTCTTAGCCCTCGGGACATCAAATCCTAACAAACTAGGTAGTAGGATCGATCTCGAGCCCTTACGTTTAAGTTCCCAAGACTAAAATCCCAACCTGGCCAAAATGCTCAAGCAAGTCGCGACTTTACCCTGGGGTCGCGGCGCACCTCCCAAACAGACAACCCCCTGCCTGGGCATCAGGAAGCGGGCCGCGACTTGCCCCCTAGAGTCACTGCACATCCCTTAGGCAGAACCCCTCCTGGTCCTAGGTTTACACAGTTTGCGGCGCCCAAGAACAAGGCTATGATCCAACCTCGAACCCATCCATTTTCTTCGTTTTTCCCATCTTAAAATCCTCCAAAATCCTACCCAAACATATCAAATCTCAAAAACAAAGTTCCCAAACATCTCAATGGCCCAAAACCATCAAAACCCAAGCCCTAAACCATTCAAAAGCTCACCCAAACATAAAATCCAATCAAAGCTTAAAAACTCGAAAACTCAAAACTTAAAGCTTGAATTACCTTTGATTGAGTCGTTTCGCAATTAAATTGTTTGGCTAACATGTTTCTAATCTTTCCTAGAATCGTTATGCCTCTAACCTTCGCAAATGCTAATGAGCGTCAAATGAACGAACGGGAGAGAGAGAAAATGTACTGAACATTCTTTTTATTTCTGACAGGCTACTTCGAGCTTAAGTAAACTCAAGCGAATCCCAATACTAGGGGTCCCAAAAACGCCCCCGGGGTAAAATAGTCAAAATTCCCATAATTCCTTCTTAATCTTACCAACTCCCAATCTATCATCAAATAATCATTCCCATTACTCAATATTCGAGTAATGTGCTAAATACCCAATATACCCCTTGACTCACACCGAGTCAAATACCAGTTCCATTGTGACTTTCCCACTAGCTTGCTCCCTAGGATTGTCTCGTGCCGAGTAACCCAAATATATCCACATAATAATGTGGTCCCACACATATATCAAATATATGCCAAATATACCCATAACATGCCAAATTACGAAAATTTCTCTTTTAATCAGAAATGGGCCCACATGCATATTTAATACATCAAAACATGCATATCAAGTCATATTATAATATAACTCACATAATTACATATTGATACACATTTATATCACATAATCACATAATTTCCATAATTTACCATCCTGGCCCCCTAATCAAGGTCCTAAGCCTTGTTAGGTAATTTGGGACGTTACAACTGTCCCCTCCTTACAGGAATTTCGTCCTCAAAATTTTATTTGAATAACCCAGAATATAGATCCCGCATATCTAATTCCAGTTCCCAGGTCGCTCCCTTGACCTTACTGTTTCTGTATAATACCTTAACCAAAGGTGTAGCTTTGTTTCTCAGAACCCTGTTATTTTTGTCTCATATCCAGACTGGTTGTTCCCCACAGGATAACTCAGCCTCCAATTCCAGATCCCCATAACTCAGCACACGAGTCTCGTCTAACACATGTTTTCTCAACATGGAAATATGAAATACACTGTAAACTACTGACAGTGCCGAAGATAAGGCCAATCTGTAGGCCACCTGACCGGTCCTCTCCAGGATTTCCAACGGTCCTGCTAATCTAGGGCTCAACCTTCCCTTTTCTCAACTCTCCTCACCCCTTGCCATGGTGATACTCTAAGGAAGATATAGCCTTCCACTTGGAACTCCACGTTCCTGCATTTCAAATTAACATAGCTTTTCTATCTATTATGAGAAGGAAGCATCTGAGCTTTAATCTTTTCAATAGCATCAATGGTCCTCTAAACTACCTCATGACCCAAATATAACATCTCACCCATCTTATCCCAGTGAATGAGCGATATACATTTCCTACCACACAACTTCTCATAAGGTGCTCTTCCAATAACTAGATAACTCTATTTGATTTACCATCAGCCCGTGGGTAATAAGTTGTACTGAACTCCAACTGTATACTCATCTCCTTCTGCAACCTTCCCCAAAACTTGGAAGTAAATACAGGGTCCCTATTAGACCTCAAAGTCCCAAGAAGGTGTATTATCTTTCTCTCACTGAGATTTTCATATTGGTCAACTATTTTGCTCGTCCTCACTGATAAAAAGTGAGTTGACTTCAAATACCGCTCCATAATAACCCGAATTGAATCACACTGGCCCACTAGCCTGGGCAACCCCATCAAGAAATCCATCGTGATGTCCTCCCACTTCCACTTTGGGATACTCAAAGGCTGTAATGGCCTTATTGGTTTCTGATACACTGCCTTGACCTACTAACAGATTAGGAACTTTGCCACGTACTCAATTACGTCTCCCTCCATCCCAAACCACCACTATAAAGCTTTCATATCTTGGTAAATCTTCATGGTGCCTGGACGAAGAGAATAAGGGGTAATATGAGATTCATCCAGAACCTCCCATTTAATCCCAGTGTCCATTGGATCCCAAGTCTGATCCATGCACATCGATAAACTCATACCTGACACTGTATAGTCCTTAGCTAATCCAGCTAAGACATTCCCCTCAATCCTTCTCATCTGTGGGTCACGCAACCATTTTCCTTTGATCCTCTCTACAAGAGTAAACTCAAATGTAATGTTGGCCAACTGGCCCACCACTAACTCTACCCTATTTCTGGTCATATCATTCAACTGATGTAATGCATAGGCAATCACCTTTTCTGTTAATGGGATGTCATAATAGCCTATAAACTGGAACTGATCTGTAGGAAGACTCATAACTCTTCCACAAAGCACATGTAATACCCTGCCCATCCAAGGGACTCCTGACCTCTGAGGTCTACCTTGGCCTTGGCCAAACTCTAACTGAGAGTACACCACAACATCATCGATAAAGACGATCACCAATCATTTCAAATAATCCTTGAACACCCTGTTCATCTATTCTTAAGTGCTGCTGAGGCATTAGTCAATCCAGAAGACATGACTGAAAACTCATAATGCTCAAATCTGATACAAAAGGTAGTCTCCTGCTTATCCTTCTCCCTGATCTTCAGCTGGTAATAACCAGATCGTCGATCTACCTTGGAGAATACTTTCTTACTTAATAACTGAACATTTTGTTCTTGCAGCTCTGCTAAAGTTGTTCAGTATAGTGCCCTAGACCTGGTTCCGACCTTGGCACCAACATAATCACCATTCTATCTCCTTCTGTAAAGGTAACCCTGGAAAATCCCATGGTACATATCCATAAACTTAGATACTAATCCAGTCTGTCCTGGTCCCACTGGCCTGACTTGAGTTGTATCCACCACACTAGCTAAGAGTCCTATGCATCCCTCCTGCAATAGGTCCCTAGCTTTAAGTACAGATGCCATAAGTATATAGGGTCCATCCATAGTGCCAACATAACCATGGAATCTGCATATCAAGTCTGTATACTCTCAGATGCAAAAAAACAAAGAGCAACATGGCACCAAAACAAATCAACATAATACAAAAATTAGAACTAGGAAGCTCACCTGCCAGTATTGAGGAACCAGCCTCACTGTCAGTCTCAGTCTCTGACCCTGACTGCGTCAGAGCGAACACTCGAGCTGGAGTTGAGTTGTGCGCCCCCTTTGGCTCATCCTTCCTTAGCTTTGGGCAATCTCTCTTGGGGTGCCCAATCCTCCTACATAAGACACATGCCTTCACTAGACATTCCCCCAGATGACGTCGCTTGCACCGAGTGCATTTCGGATATAGTTTCCAATCCTCGTTCTTGCCGAATCCAATAAACGGAGGTATCATTGTCTAAGGTGCGTGCTCTCTGACACTCTCCCTCCAAATCTCATTTCCTATGCCCTCAACAACAAAGGCCTTCCCTACCACCTGAGCATAGGTAGAGATCTCATGTACTGGGGTGATTCTAATGCCCTGAGCTATTCAGGGATTCAATCTGTGGATAAATTTCTCCTTCCGAGCCATATTCGTGGGTACCATATCAAAAGCAAACTTGGCCAACCCATCGAATCTGTTAACATACCTGGTTATTATTGCATTTCCCTGAACTAGGTTCATAAATTAATTTGTCTTAGCACTCTTAACCGCATCACAGTAATATCTTTCATTAAACAGCTGCCTAAATTCTTTCCAATTCATCACAGCTGTATCACGCGTCTGGGATACCACTTCCCACCACGTCCAGGAATCTTCCCGCAACACATATGTAGCACAGATCACCCTTTCGTGACCTACCACCCCCATATTATCGAGGATGGAACTGATCATGCCCATCCATTGTTCAACGCTGAATGGATCTAGGCCTCTCTCAAAATCTTGAGGGTAATATTATTTAAATATTACACAAAAAATTCCCATCTATTCTTAACCCTAGGCTGAGCCAATACTTGTGCCACTCCTGGCATAGCAAATGAAGATGTATTCCCTGATAGAACTTGTTGTTTTAAACATCTGATCTCTTCCTTTTGCCTCTGCAATCTTAATTGCATATCTGTAAACACCTGCTGCCAATTCTGAGGGGCAGGCAAAGGTCTCAGGCCTTGGCTGTAATTCCCAACCTCAGTATAAACACCACCGGGTCCCATTAACTGCCTTAGTTACATAACCCCTGATTGAGTCTACACTCAATAACATGACCCATTAAGAATAATGAGCACATTAAAAATACTTACCCACGGGAACAATCACACAGCACCACATTCACATACCACTGCAGTGCTAAAAACATGCCCACAACATTCATGCATCAATCCATAACCCTTGCTCTTTCCAACATACATACCATGCTCTCATCCCCAGCATGCAAATAACACATTCATATATTCACTGAGTAGGTAATCACATAATCATATCAATAGTCAAGGGGTAGGCCATATTAGAATCTCATGCTTCCTAATAAGGCATGCATGTAAAGCATTTATATGCTATTTAAGCAGTTAAACACATAACCACATAAGTAGTTACCATACCTTAAGTGGAGATTGTCTTTAGTGACGAGTGTACATGCCCAGCTTGTCTTCAGGAATCCTTAACCTTCGCTCGCTCTGATACCAAGTTGTAACGCCCTACTTCACAGGGATCGTTACACTGTGTATTTTAAATAGTTTTAAACTCGCTAAACGAGTCATTTGGCCATAATCATGTAGCTAAACGTGATTAACGATTTAGGGTTAAAAATTTTGGTCAACAATACAAACGTTTCACTAAAACGTTTACTGTATACATGGGATCCCAAAATATATTTAAAAGGTTAATTACAATAAAAGAGAGTTACAACCAGCCGACCTAAGCGACAAAATAGGGTTTAACCCTAGTTCCTCTCTAAACCCTCGGCCGTGGTAGTCGAGCCGCCGCATATGTACACATTGTCACCTAAGCCCTCCAACTCAAGGATGGTCCAAATTTCATTTCCCTTTACCTGCACCACATAGCACTCATGTGCCAAGGCTCAACAAGAAAACATAAAGATGCTCATAAGCAGTTAATAACATGTTACAAAATTATAATAAGCATGCCTAGCAGTAATAATTCTACTCATGCATGCAGGCAAGTTCAAATAAATGATTATGGAATCATTCTGGCTCAACGCCCTAGGATATGGGACTAATGAGTCACCCTGGAGCACTCTGCTCTGTCTTTGTATAACCAACTTTGGAGCTGATCTAGCGTACTCGGCGCTAAGTTTTCTCCGACCAGTATATCGGTCAAGCGTATGATGCGCTACTGGTTAGGCTAGATCATATGGACTAGCACTTAGCGCACTATCATTGTGCTTGACTAATAATTCAATTCCTTACGACCATCATTCAGTGTGATATTGCTGTCTTTGACTAATAAGTCAATGCTTTACGACCAACACTCGCCATACTACTATTGCCCTTGACTAACAAGTCAATGCTTTACGACCAACATTCACAAAGCTAATGCCCTTCTTGACTAATAAGTCAATGCTAGGATATGTGACTATTATGTCACCCCGGGTCTCTTACCCATATCCTCTGTATAATCGTACCTGGTCCTGACCAGCACTCAATGTTCTAAGGTCGTTCTTGGATAATAAGTCAATGCTAGGATATGTGACTATTAAGTCACCTCGGGTCCCTTAGCCATATCCTCAATAAAAGCGTACCTGGCGCTGACTAGCACTCAATGTGCTAAGGCCATTCTTGAGTAATAAGTCCATCCTAGGATATGGGATTAATAAGTCCCCTTGGGTCCCTTAGCCCTACCCTCTGTATAGGCGTACTTGACGCTTCTGGTTTGCCTAACCAAAACAACCAGCACTCAGCGCTATTGCCGTCCTTGACTAATAAGTCAATGCCTTTCGACTAGCACTATTGCCGACCTTGACTGATAAGTCAATGCTTTACGACCAGCGCTCAACGTTATTGTCGTCCTTGACTAATAAGTCAAACCTTTCTCAATAAGATAATGCCAACAAACATATATCATATGTCAAATAACCAAATATAAAGCATTCAGCAAGCTTAATAAATAATCACAAGCATAATCATAATCATGCATCACATGTACCACATATAGGGTACATTTTTCTTACTTTTGGTCCAAGCACAGTTTACCAATAAGCGACCCCCGAGCACGATTTTGATTCTGAACCCCTAGCGATAACCTAGTCACAATCATAATATAGAATCCTTTAAAAAAAATGAGTAAATAAAGATTTATGAACCAATTCCTAGCAAACCGGGTAGTAGGATCGATCCTGAGCCCATAGGTTTAAGTTCCCACGACTAAAAACCCAACCTGGCCAAAAAGCTCAGGCAGGCCGCGACTTGACCCTGGTGGTCGCAACGCACCTCCCAGATAGACAGCCCTATGCCTGGGCTCCAAGATGCAGGTCGCGACTTGCCCCATAGAGTCGTGGTGGGCCCCTTAGGCAGAACCTCACCTAGTCCTAGGGTTACACAGGTCGCGGTACGCAAGAACAAGGTCGCGACCCAACCTCGAACCCAACCATTTTCTCTGTTTTTCCCATCTAAAAATCCTCCAAAAACCTACCCAAACATATCTAAATCTCAAAAAAGAAGTTCCCAAAAATCTTAATGGCCCAGAACCATCAAAACCCATGCCCCAAACCATTCAAAAACTCCTCAAACCATAAAATCCAATCAAAGCTTAAAAACTCAAAAACTCAAAACTTAAAGCTTGGATTACCTCCGATTTAGTCATTTCCCAGTTAAATCCTCCAGCTAACAAGCTTCTAATCTTTCCTTGAATCATTATGACTCTAACCTTGCTTGAATCCAAGTCCTAATCCTCGAGTATCTTTCGAAAATGCTAACGGGCATCAAATGAATGAACGAGAGAGAGAGAGAGAGAGTACTGAACGCTTTTTTTTATTTCTGACAGGTTACTTCGAGCTTAAGTAACCTCATGCAAATCCCAATGCTCGGGGTCCCAAAAATGCCCCTAGGGTAAAATAGTCAAAATTCCCTTAATTCCCTCCTGATCTTAATAATTCCCAATTTATCATCAAATAATCATTCCCATTACCCAATATCCCAGTAATGTGCTAAATACCCAATATACCCGTTGACTTACACCGAGTCAAATATGGGTTCCATTGTGACTTTCCCACTAGCTTGCTCCTTAGGATCGTCTCGTGCCGAGTAACTCAAATATATCCACATAATAATGTGGTCCCACACATATATCACATATATGCCTAATATACTCATAACTGGCCAAATTACAAAAGTTACCCTTTTAATCAGAAATGGGCCCACATGCATATTTAATACACCAAACACATGCATATCAAGTCATATTATAATATAACTCACATAATCACATATTGATACACATATATATATATATCACATAATCACAAAATTTCCATAATTTGCCATTCTGGCCCCTTAATAAAGGCCCTAAGCTTTATTAGGTAATTTGAGATATTACAAATATAATAATACAATCATAATGATGATATGAATTGATTACGTAATATCTAACTTACCAAATTTGAAAAAAAAAATTCAAATTATTAATTAATTAAATAAATAAAAATAATACTGATACTTTATGAGTACCATCTTACACGCATGGAACTGTCTCTGGAGTGTGTCATGCATGTAGCACTATTCCCTTCACGGAATATTGCATTTTTCCTATTTGCTTTTATTTATTAAAATAAATCCTTCCCAAAAAATATGGTATTATCTTTTTACGGAAAATATCACAACCATAATTCAAAATTTAAATTTTAAATTCAAAATTCAAATTGGTGATCATCATTAGCATTATCTTTTAAAAATCAATAAATCAAAACTATTTTGACTTACCATTTTTATTTTCTTCTAGTCAAATAAAATAATTAATTTCAAAAATTAATTAATTTATATATATTTCGAAATTCTATATTTAAATAAATAAATATATTTTCAAAAATTTTAATAATTAATTCCAAATTAATTATTCAACCTCAATTATCATATAATTGTCTATTTGACCCGAAGAATAAAATTCTTCTCAAATTTCTAATTTATAGTTTTACCCTTGTATCAACTCTTACCTTGATATGGTGTTCATAGAACCACCTTCGAGACCTATGGACCTATAATATCAAGCTCCAATAAATATTAGATTGTTAATCAAAGCTCTTTGATTAAATAATCATATTTATTAATCTCATGATTACTCCACTATAAATATGAGATTGAACTCTTGATAATTATAGACATATATTTAGAGAGTACTTTATTAAAGAATAAAGTGTCCATTGATATATAATCGTTGCATACATCGTTAATCCTTTATTAATGGTTCATAATTAAAAGGGACTAAAATTACCGTCTTACCCTTTTTAACTATATCTAGCTCCTAGTGTACCATTGACTTTACTAGTGAAGGTTGTGTCACAACAGTTTTCAACGTGAGCACTCATAACATTTTCAGTTCCAAAAGTCAACCCAATAGGGAACCATTATTCAATCTATAAGAAGGTATAGATTTCATATCTATTAAACTATGTCCCCAGCCATATATATCACTGAGTCCCCAAAACAATTGTTCTTAGCCAGATCATTCTGACAAACCTTAACGCATGAATAAAATGATCAAATGACATATATAGGAGTTCATAGTAACCTCACGATTAAGATTATCGTGTATATAATCATCGTTTAATGTGCTTTATTAATACTACAAAACAATGTTTAAACAAGTATTAACAAATCCCATCTGGTCCAGTTCTATATATCACTATATATAAAGTACGTTCACTAAAGTGTCCTACTACACTAGTGATCCAGATCTAGGTCACTTATATTCATAATACTAGTGATATGTACTAGCAGTACTTAATCTAAAGATTCCTTAACTTTGTTTTACTAAGAACTGTTTTATGTTCATTATCTCAACCTCGATCCTCTCATACCAATATGAGATTAAGACTACATAGATGAACTTTGGAATTTTCTGATATTTACTTAATATTATCAACATAATATTGGACATAGTCTATATATAATAATTCAATTCAATTATTTATTTCATTAAAAATATTTGTCAACTACAATTGCTTTAAGAGCACTATTTCCAACAATCTCACACTTGCCCTGAAGCAAATTGAGGCATCTCTCTCATATGTGTCACTCACATTATCCTGAAAGAATTTGTCTAACAAATTCTTTTAAACAATTTTGTAGGAAACTGTTTTGAAGCTATGTTCAAGATCATTACATCAATTATGTAAAATTGTCTAGAATTAAATGATACTTCATTTCATGTGCTTTTCCCTCTCATGATTTCTAGTTCTTCTAGAATAGTTATATCTCCATTTCTTTCGCAATGAGACACTAGTAGCTTATTCAAGTTTGAAACCCTTTCAAGAATGGCGAAGAACACAACTAATTGCTCAGTAGCTATTATTCGACTTCTATGGTGAAACATATTATTTTGAAATGTCCAACACATTTCGAGATTAATGTGTTTCCTCCAATGTTATAGAAACTAATTCTGATATCAATTTTTGAAGATTTCTATCTGGTTTAAAATCAATTAATCCTGTGGGATTTTAGGTCACTGCCTAAATACACAAACATATAATCTCCATTATAGTTAAGACACTACAAAAATTAAGTCCATATAATTATTCAATGGCTCAATCCATCATTGGATTGACATCAGCTGACTATTCCCACTGTTTAACAAATGTTAATTTGAAGACATAACATTCGATACATTAAACAGTCCATCACTTAGTTGTATGAATACTGTCTCATGTCCTTCTTTTCTTGTAAAAGAATAAATAGAAATTATTATTTAGATGATACCTCCTCCTGAATAGGAAGGCAAAAATCTTTTCTTGGATTTTTGTAAACTAAAGTATTTAAGCTTCTTATCTATATAAGTCGCTTGAGACAGTGCCAACAGATTGTTCTTTCAATCTCTATAGATTTAAATGTATAGAACATGTTTGGATTTTCCAAATCTAATATTTAGAAATGTTCAGGTAAGCATTTATTTTCTATTGATAATTTCTCTACATCATTCCAAATGATAAGAACATTATCAACATGAAGAATAAGAGTCAAAATAGAATCTTTCTGGCCGAGATCTTCAAATGGTTTTGTCATGTCAGCCATTCAGAAAAGACTACTTGGACATCCATTTTAATTAATCTCATAATTCATGTTTAAAGCAATGGATAAGAGTATGTAAACAAATTTAAGCTTGGTTACAGTAGAAGGTATTTATTCGAGTAATAAATTTCTTCTTTCTGTTTAAAGCCTTCGGCTATTAACCTTACGTTGAAAAGTTTGTACTTTTCTCTGTTCTCCTCTTCATCTTGAATATCCTATTTCAAACTGATGTTCAATGAACTTTAGTTGGACGTTCAAGAATTCGGAAGTCCTTGGAATACCAAATTCCATTTCTAGATTCATGTTGTTTCAACCATTGTTTTCTGTTAAAACCTTTCATTACATACCAGTATGTGAAATGAAATAGTTAGATTGTGTTATACACAACAAACTAAACTTTATATTTGTAACCGAATAGTTACTAACTAACACTCCCACTACAATAAAGCTTTACATAATTTGTGATATTCTTTGTTTTTATCATTGTTAATTATCAGTAACTTGCTTACTTGAGTTGTAGTCATTATTTCTAGTACAAGTTAACTAGAAATATAGTGATTATAACAATCATGCTTCATTAAAGTAGCATTGAAGAGATACAAACACTTTTGTATTCTTTTATGATTATTAAATTTTTTCACTAATGAATTCATGGAAAACATTCAATTTATTCACATAACCACTTGTGAATCCCAACTTTTAAGTATTTGATGATGTACAATCAAACATGTATAGAGTATAACAAGTGTCAAAATTATAGAAATAATAAAGACGATAATGATCACTCATTGTCTATTTAATCTTATCTAATATGATTATATTCCATTTCTAAAATACTAATGTTGCTTAGCATTCTAGTTGTATGTGAGTTGGGTTTGAATTCCAAGTTCACATCAAAATTACTTGAATTCCAAATTCTAGTTTAGACTTCATTTTGATCAGATCAAACAAGTCTTTAAGTGACTTTGCTTTGAATGTTGCATGAAATTTTTTAGAAATTTTATTTGCATTAAACAAAAGAAAACATATCTTAAATAAATGTTAATCAATATTGACAGACTATTTATTATCTCTTTTAGCTTTGAACATTAAAATGTTCAACATACATCTCTATGTATTAGCTAAATGATTATGTGGTTTTTGAGCCTTTATTAGAGAAAGGTCTTTCGGTTAACTTTAATTAATAGGCTATATAAATAGGGAGAGAACCAATGAATTGTTCTAAAAAAAGACAGTCTTTTATTTGTTTTATGTGTCAAATTAATTATAAACCAATCTAAAAAATAATTCACATATATGTTTCACTTAATTGATGTTGGAATAATATGTCTTATTTATTAAATCTATGATTTGCAGAATAATGAATAATTCATAATTATCATTTATACTCATTGATGAAATAGACAGAACAAATCTATTTCAAAAATAAAAACTGAATTCTTCATTAAAAGAAATATTAAACTTGTTCACTCATTAAATAAAGGAGTCTAAAACATAGTTTCTAGAAACAATTCTAGAACTAATTTTATAGAATGAACTTATTAGTTTCTTTCATAATGAAAATAAACTATTTCAAAATGACTAAAAAATTTAAATTATTTTAAAGTAAAGAAAATAAATTTCTAAACTAAACTTTTCTTTATTCAATTGTCTTCATCATTTATTCTTCACTTTGGTCTCAATGGAATTACTCTTTTTCTCAAAAGATTTATGCATCCCTGAAGACAAGAACAAATGAAAAATAATATTAGCGGCATAATTTTGAATCAACCATTCAAAATATTAAAGAAGAGTTTTTGAGTAAATCGAATTCACTCCATATTTTAAAAATTGAGCATATGCCAGAGCATCACTCTGTATCAAAGCCCACATCTCGTATGCAGTTTCAATAACCATATATCTTTCTTTAATGTCTCCATGCATTGTTGATAACATGCATTGACGTGTCAGGTGATTCAATCTCATCCTTTCACCATATTTTTCATGTTCATCCAAGCTGGATGAAAAGCTTGGAACCTTTCGAGGAGGATCATAGATCGCTCCGTACAAGTTCTGTGTTCCTGGACAATGTGAATCCCTTCATACCATCTTCTTATGCCATTAAGACTAAATGGAATCCTTTCCAAGAATCTATCAATGAGGTGTGTATGAATTCCAAAGTTTTTAAGTACTTGACCAGGATTAAGAGAATTAACCATTGTTGCTGGGAATAAATAAATAAAATATAATGAATTAAAACATACAATAAATACAAGATTTTATTTGGAAAAGTAAACATGATGCATGAATGCAACATATAAAAACGCATAAAAATTATATACTAATCCTAGATAAATTAATTTGAAAATTAATGGACCAGCATTAGGGTATATCAGACTAACTCCAAATTAATTTTAAGACAAATCAATATCATAAGTGAAAACTTAAAAACACATTTTTCTCTTTTGACTTATGAACTACCGCTAGTTTGGTCAAGATGCACTATTCGTGCTCGAAAGCCTACATATACCTTCAGAGTGTAACCCATTATTTTCAATTAATGACTTAACTCAAGAGTGTGCCTTAGGGTCAGTCAAACTTGAAATACATTAATTTAGTTGTAAAAATAAATTAATTTTACAAAATGATATTCTGATAATTACTAATCCAATTAAGCAAAAAATAAAATGAATAATTTGTGCCCTTAATTCTAATTTTAATAAAAAAAAATTCATTAAAATAATAAATTAAACAACTTTAATTTTGATTTACCATCTTAACTAATTAAGACTAAATTTATTATTATATGAATTATCATATATATTAGAATATTTCTAGACGAATGTAATGCATGCTAATTGCATTCTGTGTGGGTATATGAATGACATGTTATAAGGCATGAAAAAATATTAAACACTCTAATCATATTCAAACATTTAAAATATGTAAATAAATGCGAGTAGGTAACTTTTGGGTATTTCTAGAAAAATTACCAAACTTGAAAAATATACATGAAAATGTAACCTAGACTAGCTAAGGCCTGATGAAGAACGCCTTGATCTCGACCCTTGAGATGTAGTCTTGTTGAACCAATGCCACCCTTTTCCATATCAATTTTGAATTATACACTTTTTAATTATTTTAAACAACATTTTAAAATAAATAAACTTTGGGTTTTAACATCCAAATAGTTTCTAAAGCCCAATTTGAATTTGAGTTATTTAATTAAAAAAATAAAATTAAACGATTTAATTTAATAAATTAAAATTTTAATTTTGGATATTTTAATTAAAACAATTTAAATTATGGAAGAGAATTATTAAAACATTTTTAATTAAGGAAAATAATCAAAACTATTTCAATTATAGAAATTTCCAAATTAAAACTATTTTAATTTAATTTAAAAAATTTAATTAGGTAAATAATTAAAATAATTTTGTTAACAACACATTATGGTTTGTATGACACAAACCCTAGGTGTGTCACCAAGATGGGTGGCGGCAAGGGGTCCGACGACATGGGTGGCGGCAAGGGGTCCGACGACATGGGTGGCGGCAAGGGGTCCGACGACATGGGTGGCGGCAAGGGGTCCGGCGGCATGGGTGGCAAAGGGGCGACGAGCAGCGGCGACGGCGACAAGCGGAGATGGGCGAAGCCATACGGTCCGTACATCGTATGTATGGAGGGAAGGGGGCACCTCAAGGTGCGTGCCACGGCGGTCAGCAGTGGTGGTGTCGTCGTCTCTATTTTCATGGAAAACTCCATTGAATCCAATTACAACAATTTTATAATTTATATTTCGAAAAATAAAAAATTAAAAAATTCCTATCCCCAAAATATGGCATAAATTTTTCATCTAGAAATTTTAAAAACAATTCTTAAACTCAAAAGTACCATTATAAACAACCCTTAAGAATCTATCATCATCAATATAAACATCCATCGATTCAAATATATATCACATATAATATAACAATGCACATAATCCCACATAGAAATGAATAATATGGAGAGATTAATGACATGCTCTTAATACCAATTGTTGGAAAAACAATCAGAATGCGCAGCAAAATGATATGGTGGGCCCAATTGGTGAACAACAAAATTTTTTCCACCTCTCATATAAACAATTTATATGTTCAAGATTACATACATACTGGAACCATTAATATGCAATATTATTAATCATGCAACATATATATAATTATACTCATACTAATATATTATATACACAAACATACAAATGTTCAAGGATAGAAATATATAACTCTTAAAGCCTATCAAGTGTCCTTGAGTCTTTTTGTATAAATAACGATCTTCCTATCCAATACTTTGAGTACTTAGACCACAATCTTCCGGATTTTTCTCTACACCTCAATATGTGTGTGGGCACATAGAAAACAAGGGTTTGTAATTTAGAAATCACAAGTTTATCTCAACGCATGAGTACTTGGATTATGGCTTGAGGAAGGTTGAAATAATAGAAGAAGAAGATAATTTTTTGTTTGACAATTTTCTGAAACTTTTGAATCACCACCTCTCTCTTTCTTATTTTCAAATAATATATATAAAGAGAGATTATATATTACATTATTATTCATAATAATAATATAATACAATCATAATGATGATAGGAATTGATTTAAGTAATATCTAACTTACCAAATTTGAAAAAATCTATTTTTCAAATTATTAATTAAATAAATAAAATAAAAACAACACTGATACTTTATCAGTATTATCTTACATGCATGGCACAGTCCTTGGACTGTGTCATGCATGTAGCAGTATTCCCTTTCAGGGAATATTGCATTTTACCTATTTGCTTTTATTTATTTATTTAATTAAATAAATCATTCCCACAAAGTATGGTATTATCTTTTTAAGGAAAAGGATCACAGCCATAATTTTAATTTTAATTTTAAATTCAAAATTCAAATTGAAGATCATCATTATCATCATCTTTTAAAAATCAATAAATCAAAATTATTTTGACTTACCGTTTTTATTTTCTCCAACTAAAATAAAATAATTAATTAATTTATTATATATATTTCGAAATTCAATATTTAAATAAATAAATATATTTTTGAAAATTTAATAATTAATTCTAAATTAATTATTCAACCTAAATTATCATATAATTGTATATTTGACTTGAAGAATAAAACTCTTCTCAAATTTCTAAATTACAGTTTTACCCTTGTATCATTTCTTACATTGATATGGTGTTGATAGAGCTACCCTAGGGACCTATGGACCTATAATATCAAACTTTAATAAATATTAGATTATTAATCAAAGCTCTTTGATTAAATAATCATATTAATTAATCTCATGATTACTCCACTATAAATATGAGATTGAAGTCTTGATAATTATAGACATATATTTAAAGAGTACTTTATTTAAGAATAAAGTGTCCATTGATATAATCATTATTGTTATCCCAAAATTTCAGTTCGATGACGTGGCAATCAGAAGTGACAAGCGGTAATGCATGGTTAGTAAATGGCACATTAATAGTCAATAAATGTGTTGGCTCTTTGGAGTTGTGATAAAGTGATCTGACCGATCTGATAGAATTTTTGTCCGACCGGTGAAGATTTTTGACTGACCAGTCAAACGTTTTGACTGACTAGTCAAATGCTTTGGCCGACCAGTCAATTGTTTTGGCCGACCAATTAATTGTTTTGGGCGACCAGTCAAGTGTTTTGCTAGACCATAGATGTGTCATGCTAGACCAGAGAAGTGTCATGCTAAACCAGAGATTTGCCATGTTAGACCAGAGAAGTGTCATGCTAGACCAGAGATGTGCCATGTTAAACCAGAGATGTGTCATGTTAGACCAGAGAAGTGTCATGATAGACCAGAGATGTGCCATGTTAGACTGGTAGAGTGCATGGCCGACCAGTGAGGCGTTTGGCCGACTGGTGGAGTGCATGGCTGACCAGTGAGGTATTTGGCCGATTGGTGAAGTGCATGGCCGACCGATGAAGTAATTGGCTAACTGGTAGAGTGCATGGGTGACCAGTTAGGTGTTTGGCCGACCGGTGGAGTGCATGGCCGACCGGTGGAGTGCATGGCCGACCAGTGAAGTATTTGGGCGACCGGTGGAGTGCATGGCCGACCAGTGAAGTATTTGGCCAACCGATGGAGTGCATGGCCGACCGGTGAAGTATTTGGTCGACCGGTGGAGTGCATGGCCGACCGGTGGAGAGCATGGCCGACCAGTGAGGTGTTTGGCCGACCGGTGGAGTGCCTAGCCGACCAGTGAAGTGTTTGGCCGACTGATGGAGTGCATGGCCGACCAGTGAAGTATTTGGCTGACCAGTGGAGTGCATGGCCGACCAGTCAGCTGTTTTGGCCGACCAGTCAGCTGTTTTGGCCGACCAGTCGAGTGTTTTGGCGACCTGTCTTTCTTCAAGGAGTGAAGTTGGCCGACTAGACAGATCATCATTATGCAAGCGAAGTTCTAGTAATGGCTTTGGCTAGAATTATTCGTACCTACGTGGGAATCTCTCAGTTTATCCCAAAGAAGTTGCATATTGTTGTATTTTAAATGTTATTATTAATTAAATATTGTGAGAGTAACAAAAATGAGCGGTCAAAGGGAATATCTGATGTACGATCCATGAGCCTATAAATAAATGGCTCATGGCATCATTTTGAGGGATCTGATCTTTTTCGACTGAGAAAAACTCTTTATTTTGGAGACTTTATGACTGTTACTTGGGGTATTCTTGGGCATTTTCTGAGTTTAGAGAGAGAAACTATGTATTTTTCTACTTACACTTAAGAAACTCAGTTGGCTCAAGTTCATCTGATCTTAAGTGTAGGATATATATCACATCCCCAAGTGGATTAGGCTATTACCAATAAATTGGGGCTGAACCACTATAAAATTTTCTGTGTTGTATTGTTCTCTTGAAGGTTTTTTGTCGTTTTGACGTCTACGCGTCGTTGGCCAAAAACGCGGTCAACATTTTGGTGCTTCCATTGAGAGCGTGAAGAGAAGAAACACACGAATATCTGTCAAGATGGCGCCCAAGAATACCAGTGTGGCATCCAAAAAGTCAGGCACGTCAAAAGAGCCTGCTATATCAGAAGGTCCTGGACCGCAGGACCCAGAGACTGAGCCCAGGGTCTTTCTCGAGGAGACCACTCCAGAAGTTGAACAACTCCAGGAAGCAATAGGTGCTTTCCAAGAGGAGATGGTGCAATTCAATGCTCGGCAGGAGTCTTTCGCTGAAGAGATGGCCAGGCAGAGAGCTGTGTTAGAGCAGCAAAGGCGCGATATGGAGGCTAGAAGCGAAGAGCTCAGACAACGACAGGAGGAAGTCGACCGGAGACATCGTGAAGCAGCACTTGCTCTAGAAGCTGCTACCCAATTGGCCCAAGCCAATGCTCAAGCCGCGGCACAAGAAGCCACTCAGGGAGCAAGAAATAATAATGCTGGTTAGAGGACCACTGACAGAGCCAATTCTCAAGAACCAAACAGAAGCAGGAGTGACCCCCCTGGTCGGGAAGATGATGGGGACTGATCCAGAACTGCCTCGATGCAAAGGGAGCACTCTAGAACCCCCTCTAGGGGCCACCGATCAGAAACTTCTAGATCAGGGAGTCACCGATCGGGCAGTAAAAAGACTCCACCCAGGCAGGATCAGACCAAGACTCCTCGAGATAAGAGGAATTCACAATTCAAAGATGGGCATGGTCGTGATGAGGCTGATAGTCATCACACCGACTAGTCAAAGGAAAAGGAGGGAAACAAGCAACAAGGACGAAAAGACTACCCAAGACGTACTGAAAAGCCTCCATTGCACCCCGGCCAGCAGCGTAGTGGGAAAGAGCAAGTCCCGCGTAGTAAGCCCTCTAAAAAATTGAAAAGTACGGTGTTCGATCGGACAGGAGAGCATGCTTCCCGGAAGGATCTGAGGGACGTTATCACCAACAAGAGGAGGACTGTCCCGGTCGAAGGGCAAAATCTAAACCGCCTTGCCAGTCAAGTAGAAATACTTGACGATAGTGCACTAGATGGTAATGCCCGACCAGGCGGTCAAGACCTTGGAACTTCATCAGTTGCACCAGCCATCCGAGCCCAGCTTGACGTTCTAACAGCTGCAGTGCAAGGTTTGTCAAAACGATCTTTGGGGATAGATGCGATAGACCACCGGAGTGGCAGCCCATTTTGTGCCCGGATTAGAGCAGCCCAGCCACCGGCAAAATAAAGCACCGCTTCTGCCAGTATATACAGAAAAGGCAGATCCCATCAGACATGTTGGGAAGTTTGAGGACTAGATGGAATTGCTCGGAGTAAGTGACGATTATCGGTGTCGATTTTTCCTGACTACTTTGTCAGATACAACCCAGGAATGGTATTGGAAGTTTAAGCCGAACTCCATTACCTCTTGGGAAGCATTCAGGAAGGAGTTTTGTAGACAATTCAACACTGCCTGGACTCCACCAGTTTATGCCTACCACTTGGCAGATATCAAACAAGGGAATGATGAGTCTTTGAAGAATTATATACAGAGATTCATGAAAGAAGCCAATAGAGTAACTGCCGTAGGAGACGAGGGGAAGATGGTTGCCATATCCGCTGGGATAACTTATCGGAGCCCTTTGTGGGATAGTATACATAGAAATCCAATTTCAACACTTCAAAAATTTCTTGACCGAGCAGACAAGTATATGAAATTGGATGATGCAATCGAGAAAGAGGAGAATGGCATAAATAATCCGGGCGGATCAACTGACTCTCCTAATAATGGTAGAAAGAAATGTGGAAATAACGGGTCTGACCACCATGAGGAAAAGAAAGCAAAGTTGAGTTCAAACGAAAAGCCAACCAAGTATGAGCCTCAGTTCACTAATTACACCACTCTCTCGATCCCGATCAGAAATATTTCTTGCTAGTCATGAAGAGGTTCCCTACAAGAAACCTCCACCCATCAGGAAAGAGATGAGGAAGAGAGATATGAATAAGTTTTGTCGTTTCCATGGAGATTATGGTCACGACACGAATGAATGTAATCACCTCAAGGACGAGAAAGAGTTTCTTATCCGGTCGGGTAAGTTGAGGAAGTACCGGGCAGAGACACCCCAAGGAGAAGGAGGCAGCAGCATTCCTGGTTTCAAATGACAAAGATCTCCACCCTTGCAGCCCGGGCCTGTGGACTTTACCTTAGACACTATATGTGGAGGTCCACACTTGGCTGAGGATAGCAACAAAGCAAGGGAGAGGTTTGCCGAGACACTTCAACATGAGCGGGAGTGCTAGGATCAGGAGCCACTGGAACGGCGAGCGTCTGTGAATATATTATTTCTAAATACCGCTTTCAGAGTGGTAGTTTAATTTCAAGTTGTTTAACTTGTTATTTAAATTTGGTTTATGAGCTGGTTATTTGCTGACTAGTCATCTATTTTTGAACAATTTTTGTTGTTTAAGGCTCGTTATTAGACATGTTTTGTCCTTTTTAATTTACGAGTAATAAAAGAGACTACGTGCAGTGTGGTCAATTCTTGCTACAAATGTGCATGTGTGTTAATTATTCGAACAGTGTTCAACTGGTCGGTAAAATCAGACAATGTTCAACTGGTCGATACGTTCAAGCAGTGTTCAACTGCTTGAATATTTTCAATATATTCTATGTGTTTCACGAGCAATTAACTGCTCGAACAGATTAGGTCAAGTAGCAAGTGACCCAGTATATTTCAACCCTCGATCGATTGGGGGGCACATGGGGTATGCTGGTATATAATTTAACACAGGCAATAAGAGCACGAGTTAAGATGTCTGTTTTTAGGCTGACTTGTAAGTTTTCGAAGTCCATAAAGGCCATTAAGCTAACTTGTTTGACAAATCTTAAGTAACTTCGAATTTTTTAAAATTTCAAGTTAGAAGCAGATATTCGCGTGACAATAAATATTATGCTCATAAAATGTTAGAGAAATAAGAGTGTGAGAAAGTATACTTAGTATGGACTTATGAAATGTCTAGAATTTCAAAGTTAGGAAACTAAGTACTCATGCGAAAATATAAGGCATACATCAGAGTGACTTTACTATTCACAATTAACTTATAACTTTTTAAGTCTAAAAAGACTTAGAATGTTTTAAGTTAACAAAGAAAAGTAAAGTATAAATGCCAACAGCTCGGCTGTACGATAAAAATATCAAAGCTGCTAAGCAACAATTGTCTTCACAAGAAAAAAGAGTAAACTACTGGCCAGGTACAAAGTTTAGCTGATCAGGTGCAAAGTTTTCCTGGTCGGGAGAGCAGATACAACTTCCCTGGTCGGCTGAGCATATATCACTGGTCGAGTAGGAAACTTTGTTGTTGAGCATGACTAACAATGATGAGTTCTTGGAGTGAACCATTTTTTACAAGCCCGAAGACTTGAGATCATTCAGAACCTAGAGCCGAGCAGTTAGGCTCTGGTGTCCGATCGGCTAGGCTCTGATCCAAGTAGATAGGCGTGCGGCCGAGCGGTTTGCGTGCGTGTCTGCGCGGGGTGGGTTGCATCCGAGCAGTTGGAGCTGGCATCCGAGCGGATGGTGGCGTGTTCGATCGGGTAGCGTGAGTGACCGAGCAGTTGGAGGAGCACCCGAGCGGCTGGCGTGAGTGTTCGAACCGTGGGGCTGCATCCGAGCGGGTGACGTGCGTGTCCGAACGGGATGGAGCTACGTCCGAGCGGCTGGCGTGAGTGTCCGAGCAGTGGGGCTATGTTCGAGCGGGTATGCACTGTGTCTGAGCAGGTGGCGTGCGTGTCCGAGTGGGATGGAGCTGCGTCTGAGCGGCTGGCGTGAGTGTCTGAGCAGTCATGCGCGCGTCTGAGCAGATGGTGTCAAGCGTGTTCGAGGGGATTGGGCATTACTGAGTCGCTTAGGCGTGCATTCGAGCAAATTGGTGGTGAGAATCCGAGCAGCTTGGGGGCATGTCCGAGTGTCCGGGCGGTTATATGAAAATGATCGATCGGCCATATGCATTTTTTTTCCCAACAAGCTATTTTCAAGGAGCTAGGCCTATCGACCAAAAATAGTGACCGATCGGCTATAAGGTTCGAAAAAACAAGTTGAATTTCAAGGGTTCAATAAGCTTCAAGATAACATCAATGATCATCATATACCCATGAACCCGAAGGAGCAATGGAAATGGGAAACTGATAACTACCGTTTTCATGAAAGGAAAAGTTCAGCCATGGGTTTACTACAAAAATGAAGGTTACTGACTGGATGGAAGCTTTTGGATGACCTCAAAAACATTTTGCTAGAGAAATTTTTTATCATATGAATAAATCATATAATAAACTTGGGGGGCAACTGTTATCCCCAAAAATTGGGGTTCGATGACGTGGCAATCAGAAGTGACAAGTGGCAATACATGGTCCGTAAACGACACATTAATAGTCAATAAATGTATTGGCTCTTTAGAGTTGTGATAAAGTGATCTGACCGACCTGGTAGAGTTTCTATCAGACCGATAAGGATTTTTGACTGACCAGTCAAGTGTCATGACCGACCAGTCAGGTGTCATGACCGACCAGTGAAGTACCTGTTCGACCAGTCAGGTGTTTGTTCGACCAGCCAGGTGTTTGTCCAACCAGTCAGGTGCTTGGCCGACCAGTCAGGTGTTTGGCTGACCAGTTAGTCATTTTGGCCGACCGGTCATCTGTTTTGGCCGACCAGTCAATCCGTTTTGCTAGACCAGAAATGTGTCATGTTAGACCAGAAGTGTGCTAGAGGTGTGCTTTGTCGACGAGAGGTGTTTGCCTATGTCCTCAGTAACAGCTTCAACCTGAATCATTCTCAACTTCCGCGGGAATCTCTCAGATATCCCGGAATAATAGCCATATTGCTGTAATATTAGATTTATTTATACTTTATTAATTAAAGTCTGTTGGAAGAACCAAGGACCCGGTAAAAGGGAGATATTTATGTACGATCCATGAGCCTATAAATAAATGGCTCATGGCATCATTTTGGGGGAGCTGATCTTAAGTGTAGGATGTATATCACAACTCCAAGTGGATTAGGCCATTACCAATAAATTGGGGCTGAACCACTATAAAATTGTCTGTGTTGTATTTTTCTCTTGAAGGTTTTTTGTCGTTTTAACGTCTACACGTCGTTGGCCAAAAACGCGGTCAACAATTACATATAATGTTAATCCTCTATTAATGGTTCATAATTAAAAGGGAATAAAACTACCATTTTACCATTTTTAAATATATCTAGTTCCTAGTGTACCATTGACTTTACTAGTGAATGTTGTGTCACAAAAAGTTTGCAACGTGAGCGCTCATAACATTTTTAGTTCGAAAAGTCAACCCAATAGGGAACCATTATTCAATCTATAAGAAGGTATTGATTCCATATCTGGTAAACTATGTCCCAGCCATATATATTATTGCGTTTCAAAAATAATTGTTCTTAGCCTGATCATTCTAACAAACCTTAACGCATGAATCAAAGGATCAGATGACATATATAGAGTTCAAAGTAACCTCAGGATTAAGATTAGCATGTATATGATCATTGTTTGGTGTGTTTTATTAATACTATAAAACACAATGATATATCACTATATACATTAGCAAATTACATCTGGTCAAGTTCTATATATCACTATATATAAAGTTCCTTCACTAAAGTGTCATACTACACTAGTGACTCAGATCTAGGTGTAGAGTCCAAGAACTTTACTTAGCTAATTGTTTAGTAGTATTATGGTATGTTTAGTATTATCTTTGTTACTGTGGATTTTTGGTTCAGACCGGGAATTATTTGGACACTCATAGTAGTACTTATAGATTTTCTAAGTTTAACCTATAGTTTAAGAATATTAAGTATAACCTAAGGTTTGATTATATAACTGATAATTAAGGATTATATTTATTATACTATAAGGTTTAGATATCAACCAATAGGATTTTAAGCACATGTTATGAATGTTGATTAAGGATTATGTATTTTTGAGGATTAAATTTAATAAGGAGTAAAGTTTGAATGTTATAGGGTCAGTCAGCAGCTTTGAATACGTTGAGGGCTTAGTCAAGGCTGTTTACTCCATTCAAACTTAGCTAAAAATGTGTAATTTCGTGTTTAATTATTCAGCGTGTGCCGATATATCGCAGCTATAGGGGGGGATATATCGCAGCACGTAGATACGGAAAACACGAAACGATGCACGGTCGCCTCGGGCATACTGGCCCAGGCAATATATCGCCTACAGGGGGCGATATATCGCCTCCTCCAGCATAAATTCAAACTCTTTTGAATTCATTTCCTTTCAGCCATTCAAACTCCTTCAACAGTCCAGCATCTTTTGAACGAGTCTTCATCCTCTGCTGAACGATTATTCAAATGATTTTCACTTAAAAAGCCATTATTTTTATTCAAGTAAAATCAAGATACTTTCATTCCCAAACTCTATAAATAGGACCTAGTACCCAGCCATTTCTTCACCTTTTACTCTAAGTTCAGAAGCTGCTAGTGCTAAGAGAGTGTGAGAGTGTAAACACCTGGTTTGGGAAAATCATAAGCTTAAACATCATAAGCTTATCAAACACTTTGGGAAGTGAGGTTCGTTAGTATTTCGGTTGTGGTTAGATTGATCTTGCAAGTCTTTGAGGTAAACCTGAAACTCTAGTTCATTTGATTTATGTTATGTTTCCCTTCTCTTAGTCTTCTACTCAGTTTCCTAACCTCATTCTTATTTTGGTTAGGGAATCCAAGTTCTTAAGCACATAAGTTGTGGTAAGCATAATTCTCAATGGTTTAGTCTTCCTATTCATTTTCATTTCTTCTTCTTCTTAAGACTCACTCTTTCTCATATGGTTTTAGGAGTGTTCCAAAAGTCCCAACTCAGTCCATTATATCCCGGTAACTTTGGTAAGGAAAATAGGCTAGAATCTATATGTTTATGTTTATGTTATCTTATGTGTTATGTTATGAATTTGTTATGAATGTGTATGTTTGTAGGCTTGGGCTTATGCCCTTTTTGACTAACAAGACCCCAAAAAGATTGTGGGCATGTGCCTATTTAGCTGGTAGGACCCCACTAATCTCATGGGCATAAGCTTGTTTAGTCTATGGGACCCCAAGTAATAATGGCCATTATAATAAGTGTATTATGTGTTATGATATGTCTTTATGATTCTTATGAAATTATGTTTATGACTATGTGTTAGATTTTTCCTTGCTGGGCATTAGGCTCATTCCTTTCTGTTTATGTGCAGGAAATAAGCTTTAGAGGCAGAAAGATTCGTGACGCTTAGAGGATGTGTATCGATGGTGAATGGAGTCAAGGGGCCGAGCGTTATTCGATTCGAGGATGTAGTCTCATTTTAATTTTTATGGTTTTATATGTATTTTCCGCATTTTCTTATGTAATTCTTTTCCTTTAAATCATGTTTTGTTTTTAAAGACAATGGGATCCCAAATCCTTCTTAGTATTCTATTTATTTGTAAGTAACTCTTATTTTTACAAGTTACTCAATAAAATTATGGTATTTTCGTAAAAATGTAAGTTTTATGTATAGTTTCGTTAATGGTCCAAATAGTCTAGATTAGTGGGTCATTACACTAGGTCACTTATATTCATAATACTAGTGAACTGTACTAGCAGTAATTAATCTAAAGATTCCATAATTTTATTTTATTGCGAACTTTTTTAAGTTCATTATCTCAATCTCAATCCTCTCATACCAATATGAGATTAAGACCATATAGATGAACATTGGAAGTTTTTGATATTTACTTAATATTATCATCATAATATCAGACATAGTCTATATATATAAATTCTACTCAATTATTTATATCATTTAAAACATTTGTCAACTACAATTGCTTTAGGGGCACTATTCCCAACATGCACCCCTTGCAGCTCCCTCAGAGGATACAACCAAAGCAAGGGTTCGCCCTGAGAACCTACAGGACTCCTTGAACAAAAGGAGAAGGGTACTAGACACCAAAATCCAAAGCCTACGAAGCAAGATCATCACTGCTTCTACGGGCACAGAGGTGATGATGAGTTTGACTACGAGTCGCCCTTCCTAAGGAAAATCCATGTTGAGAAACTCCCCACTAACTTCAAGGATCCTAACATGACTCCGTACAAGGGCACACAGACCCTAAGTGTCACTTAGATGCCTTCAATGACTTGATCAAGTTAAGGGGGTTCAACAATAGAGCAAGATGTCATTATTTTGTTATTACACTCAAAGGAGTTGTGTACAAGTGGTTCAAGAGGTTAAGGCGAGGAACCATTAGGTAATGGAAACATTTCTCTGGCGGATTTCTTCAGCAACACCACGCGGTTCATGATTATGTTATGTTGTGTACCTGTTGCTAACAAAAAAAAAAATGCGAACGTAAAATCCTAAAGAGCTATATCCATAGATTCAATATAGAAACAAATAAGGTGAGAAGTTCAACTAAAGCAGATCTCAAGATGACTATCATAGTCGGAGTTTGTCCAAGAAGCAAGTTATGGGATAACATGCTCAAGAGAGAGGTTATAAAGTTAGATGACTTCTTCAAAAGAGCACATAAGTATATATGTGTGGAAGAGGGCAATGATAACTTGCATGTTGGGGGAAACAAACCTTCTTCCAATCCCCCTTCTACCAATATGTCTGGAGACTCCACAAAGAAGAGATCATTGTGATAGAGAATTCGATGATCAAGTTGAAGATTGGAAGAGGTTTACCTGAAGACTTCAAGAAGAAGCTAGTGGAATTCATTAAGGATAGCCTCCGATAAGACCTCCTTTATTTGTGTCGCTTATGAACCAAAGAAGTCATCTCAATTGGCCTCCACAAAGTAGTAGTAGTTTTTCTTTATTTGAGTTATGCCTCGTAAAGAATCAAAAGTTTCACTATAGTTGGCCTCCCATTGATGTAATTTATATGGGTAGGGTCCAAAGAGGTCACCTAGCTGACCCTAGGATATAACATGGCAATGACATTTTGCCCACCCTTGCACATTGCCTACTATCATTAATTTCAAGCACCTATCTTATATATTACATTTCTCATCTCCAATGAGACTTATGTGATGCAAATACTGCCATTGTCAATTGAAATCGTAAAAGTGTATAAGAAAGAAAGAAAAACAAAGTGCTTGGTAAGATAGATCCCATCAACCACTTGGGGGTGTATTATACCCCACCTCAATAGGTGCTTGACCTTGTGCAAAATAGGTGCCTAGTCTCATGAGCCTCAACATGCACCTAGCCATGTGCGAAATAGATGCCTAGCCTAGAGAGCATCAATAGACATTTAGGATTAATGCCCTAAAAGCATGTAAATATATTTTATTGATTAAAATAAAAGTACAATTTTATTATATTTGAATGTTATAATTATTGTTTGAATTAATTATATAATATCAAGAAAATTCCTTATTCATTCATGAGAATATGATCTTGTATTAACATATTAAGATCATATATAATGAATGAAATAGTTATTAACATATCAAAGTAAGGAATCTTTAATGAGTGCTTACTAGTGCGGTTTACTGAGCATACAGGATGCAAGTGATCTAGATTTAGATTACTAATGTGGATAGACAACTTAGTAAAGGTGTTGCATATAATAAAGTGTAATGACCCCCTAATCTAGACTATTTGGACCATTAACGAAACTATACATAAAACTTACATTTTTACGAAAATACCATAATTTTATTGAGTAACTTGTAAAATAGGAGTTACTTACAAATAAATAGAATACTAAGAAGGATATGGGATCCCATTGTCTTTAAAAACAAATCATGATTTAAAATAAAAGACATTACATAAATGGTGCGGAAAATACATGTAAAAAGACATAAAACAGAAACTACATCCTCGAATCGAATAACGCTCGACCCCTTGACTCCATTCACCATCGATACACATCCTCTAAGCGTCACGAATCTTACCGCCTCTAAAGCTTATTTTCCTGCACATAAAACAAAAAGGAATGAGCCTAATGCCCAGCAAGGAAAATCTAACACATAGTCATAAACATAACTTCATAAGAAACATAAAGACTTAACATAATACATATAACATACACTTATTATAATGGCCATTATTACTTGGGGTCCCATAGACTAAACAAGCATATGCCCATGGGATTAGTGGGGTCCTACTAGCTAAGTAGGTCATATGCCCATAACCCATTTGGGGTCTTGTTAGTCATATGGGTCATATGCCCAAGCCTACAAACATACATGCATACATATCATAACACATTTAACAACATAAAACATAAGATAACATAAGCATATAACATATTGATTCTAGCTTATTTTCCTTACCAAAGTTATCGGGATATGTGGACTGAGTTGGGACTTTTGGAACACTCCTAATAACCATAATGAACAAGAGTGAGTTGAAAGAAGAAAAGAGATGAAACAGAAAATGGGAAGACTACACCATTTGAGAATCATGCTTACCGAAACTTATGTGCTCAAGAACTTAGATTCCCTAACCAAAATGAAGATTAAGGTTAGAGATTGAGTAGAAGACTATGAGAAAGAAAATAACATAATACAAAAATGAACTAGAGTTTTGGTTACCTCAAAGACTTGAAAGACCAATCTACACCTCAACCGAAATACTATAGAACCTCACTTCCCAAAGTGTTTGATAAGCTTATGATGTTTAAGCTTATGTTTTTCCCAAACCAGGTGTTTATACTCTCACACTCACTTAACACTAGCAGCTTCTGAACTTAGAGCAAAAGGTGAATAATGGCTGGGGACTAGGTCCTATTTATAGAGTTTGGGAAAGAAAGTATCTTGATTTTACTTGAATAAAAATAATGGCTTTTTAGGTGAAAATCATTTGAATAATCGTTCAGCAGAGGCTGAAGACTCGTTCAAAAGATGCTGGACTTATGGAGGAGTTTGAATGGCTGAAAGGAAAAGAATTCAAAAGTATTTGAATTTATGCTGGAGGAGGCAATATATCGCCCCCTATAGGCGATATATCGCCTGGACCATTGTTCCCGAGGCGACCGTGCATCGATTCGTGTTTTCCGTATCTACGTGCTGCGATATATCGCCCCCTATAGCTGCGATATATCGGCACACACTGAATATTTAAACACGAAATTACACATTTTTAGCTAAGTTTGAATGGAGTAAACAGCCTTGACTAAGCCCTCAACGTACTCAAAGCTGCTGACTGACCCTATAACATTCAAACTTTACTCCTTATTAAATTTAATCCTCAAAAAATACTTAATCCTTAATCACCATTCATAACATGTGCTTAAAATCCTATTGGTTGATATCTAAACCTTATAGTATAATAAATATAATCCTTAATATCAGTCACATTAATCAAACCTTAGGTTATACTTAATATTCTTAAACTATAGATTAAACTTAGAAAATCTATAAGTACTACTATGAGTGTCCAAATAATTCCCGGTCTGAACCAAAAATCCACAGTAACAAAGATAATACTATACATACTATAATACTACTAAACAATTAGCTAAGTAAAGTTCTTGGACTCTGCATAAAGACTATATATGACAGGACCGATAAGAATTAATTATCTTTATAAACACGCCGTTTCACATAAAGATTTAATTCTTATCATAATAGATGCTCATTTGTAGATCAGTCACTACTACAAAAAGGCTTTTCTCTGCAGTTTTTTTCCTTAATACACTACGATTTTTAGGAGTACTGAGAACCGCAGTATATACGACCGTAGAGAAAAGTTTTAAAAAAACTGTTGAGAAAATGGGTCATTTTCTATGCGGTTATGTTAAATAAACCACGGAGAATTTTTTAATTATTTTTGGGTGTGTTTCTATATATTTTCAATTCCGATGATATAATATACTAATTTTATTAATTATTATATATAATAATATAAAATACCTAATTTGATATATTATTATCTAATTAAAAGATACCATATAACATATTATTATATACATTCACATATCATTTCTAATTAAAAGATAACATTTTACACACATATATATAGTCTTCATATACATACATAAGAACATACATATATCGTTTAACATATTAGTCAAGTTAGCAAGTTACACATATAAAAAATTAGATTTCATAAATAAATGACATTAATCTTGCTAACTGATCGCTTTGTAGTGAGAGTAGATCCTCCTTGACATTGTATTCCTTTTTGTCAAACCACTACAAAATTACAAAATTGAAAAGTTAATATAGATTAGATGATTAAATACTATATCTAGTTTTTCTTAAGCATAAAAGAGTATAAATATAACATACTTTCTTCTTGATAACTTATGCCGAATTCGGTGCATTTACAAGATCATGAATGTGTCTTTGTACATAAAACCCGCACTTGTGACTTTTGGGCTGTTTTGAACAAGAACCTTTCAGCAATTTTGTAAATGTGATAATGTATTCATTTTCTTAACATTGTGTGTATGCTCTACAAAATGGTAAAACTAATTAACTACATACTATACTCTCAACTTTTAAAAATTAACAATGCATACATTAAAATTGAAAAACCTACTTTTCCATAACCTTCTTCATTATTGGTGGAGATTTATGATTTTTCAAAGATTCCAAAATTATGGTCATCCCCCGCATCATCACGAGCACCAACATCCAATGTCGATCAAAACAATAATAAATTATAATTATTATAAGAATAAAAGCCAAACATAGTAGTAAAAATATATAAGTAGTCCGTTCTTACTCAATAATCTAAGGAATGAAATATATTTTCCTTTAGATGTCGATGGGCCCTACATAATATGATTTAACATATCAATACAGTGTACCCATGCAAAAATAAAATTTAAACATCTAAGCAAATAATTTTATACCTGATCAGTCATGATTAAATGTTTTGGCCAAGGCAGGAATGTGTCTTGTGCGTCCCCAACATATCGTATGTTACTAAAGGGAATAGGGATCTCAGCTTCTTCTTGTAAGACATCTATAAGCCAAACCCTCACAACTGAATCATCAAGTATAACTCCATCGATGGTAATTTGATTACCCTTGTTTGGTACAATGATAACACCCTTAGCCACTACCTTGTCAATATTGTCGGAACATATTTGCACTTCATAGCTTGGCTGTGGCGGGGAATCATAATTTGATCAATCTTCTTCATCAAAAGGATTCGCTATGGTGGACAGGTTGATAGAATTCACCAATAGGATAGTCTTTGGTTTGTGGGAGAATATACTTGATGAAAATGATCCTCTATGTAGGAGGCAGGTGGATAGACTTCATCATTTGGATTTTCATATCATTGCCCTTTGTTATTGTTTGGATTATCATAGTATTGTCCTTCATCATTTGAGCTAATTCATCTTCTGTTATAGATTTATGTCTCTTTAGCTCTTCAATCTCAGCTTTTAGTCGAGCAATCTCCTCTTTTACAGTCATTTTCTTCGGTTTTTTTCCAAACATTTTGGACACGATCGCAGTGAACCTACAAAATAATTAGCTAAGTTAATCAATAAATCAAGTTAAATATTTCTTAAAGAAAACAACTATTATAAAGTATCATACCCACCAGCTCGAACATGACCTGGGTGTTCTGGTGTCCCTCATGCTTGAGCAAGATGTCTTCTTGACCCTGAGCTATAATTTCACCACGACTCAATTTTTCTTTGACCTCCTCCTATTCAAGATATTGTTTGGTCAAATTAGTTAATATAAATAGAATCAATATGTTAATTATAAAACTGTAGAACACTTACTATCTTATTGGCAATAGGTTGTCGCAAATCGTTTCATTCAAGATCTTTCTTTATTCCTTTGGATTTTTGTTGGGTCATGTAACTCATTCTTGTTTTACCATGACCCTGCTGTTGTTTATTGTCATCGCATTTATCTGTCATCTACAACATATAAATCAATTAGTATTATTTTAAATTAATGCATTTCACAAATAAATAATCACTAGTATTAATGCATTACACAAATAAATAAACACAAGTATTATATAAATTACGATTCATTTTTTCTTTTCTTTTTTATTTTCTTTTTGGTCAATTCACAATCGACCCATGTTCCTTCTTAGATGCCGTTTCTAAGATAATCACTATCATCGGTATCGTGATCGCTATCATTATCATTATCCTAAATATTCTCAACTTGTTCATGTATCGGTTGTCTAACAATGAAACAATCGTGATATAAATAATCATTTTCATACTTACTTAAATCAACCAGAGTGAATCCAAGTTCATCAGTTCTAACTCCAATATTGTTGTCTACCCAAGAACATTTAAGAAGAGGAATATGAAATAATGAATAAGCTAGCTCCCATATTTCTTTAACAATCTCATAGTATGTGCCTAAAATTGGGTTATTATCTTTTGCACTTGCAAAATGTAAAGCTTCTACAACTATACTTACTCCACTATTTTGAACCAGTCAAGCATCATCTCTTGACTTAGTCCTTTATTAAGCTTGGTGATTTATTACATCAATGCTTGCTCCAAGAGATATGCGCTTCAAATAAATCGACACTCCATGATTTTGTTCTCCCAACTTCGTCAAAATTATATTCTTCAGCCACTGGCAAAACGTTTTATTATTCTCATCTATAACCCATTTCTATCTATTTTTGACCTTGTTTGGAATCATCGACTGTAATAACTCCACGTGATCACAAAACAGAAAAAAGAGTACAAACAAGTTTAAACAACAAAAAGAAAATTACTAATCTAATAAATGATTGAAAGGTATTCTGTACTTACATTTTATATGATTGAATCTCATAATTATTTTTCATCACAACTAATTAAGCTTGATCAATTCTGCATTAGATACGGTGATCACTGTTCTGTTCCCTCGTAGTCCTTTATCTATCCCATTTGAGTTATTCCGTGGTTTGCTAATTCTGATTACCTCAACCCCACTCATGTATTCTGAGAAAAATTCTATTGCCTCTTCCGATATATAACATTCAACCATTCTAGCTTTAGGACAATAGTGATTACACACATAACTTTTCAACACCTTCACACTCCTTTCAAATGGATACATCCATCTCGCCCAAACTGGTCCACACAACTTAACTTCCCTGACGAGTTGAACCATTAAATGTATCATAATGTCAAAGAAGGATGGCGGAAAAATATTTTAAGGCTGCATAGAGTTGTTAGGAACAGTAACTAGTGTGCAGCGGAAATTGCATTAATGGTAGTATTCTATATAACACTTTTTTTTTCATATAAACAACTTTATATGACGATCTTTTAATAATCAATATGTTAATCAATATATAATATGTATATGTAAAAAATTATACGAAATAATTTACCCCTTGTAGCCTATCAAGAATCCTTGAATCTTTTCATATATACTTCGATCTTCCAATCCTTGCTAGAGTACTCACACCTAGATCTTCCAAGACGTTCTCTACACCTCAAGATGTGGGTGGGCACATAGAGAACAAGAATCAATTTTGTGAATAAAAAATATTCTCAACACACGAGACTCTTGATTATAGGCTAGAGAGAAAGGGTATATCTTTTGTGAAAAAAATGATAGTTTTTCTTCTCTATAAAAACTTGTTGTTTCTATTTTCTATCATATAGAATATATAGACATTATCATCATAATAATAATAAATAAAAAATAATCATCTTTAATAATAATAATGATAATAAAAGACAAAGTCTTACATTCCATTTTAAAACATGTTTTATTAATTAATTAAAAATAAAATAAGAAAACCAATAACTGATCACATCAGTAGTGCTACAAGCATAGATCAGTCCAAGCCCTATGTGTGTGGCACTATCCCTGAAAATGAGATTTGACTTTTCATGTGCTTTTATTTTAATTAATTAATAATTGGAAATTCAAATAAGGTATCATCTTTTTAAGAAAAAGATAATAACTTAAATTTCAAAGTTCAAAATTCAAAATTTGAATTTCCATTATCATCTTATTATTAATTAAATAAATATAATAATCAAAACCAAATTTGACTATCCATATTTATCTATTCACACTTAAATAAAATAATTGATTAAAATCAATTTCTTCTATTTCTACACAATTTCAAACATTGCACAAATGCAATAATAAATTGTGTAACTTCAATTATCACATAATTGCACATTTATCCCAAACAATAATTATTCTCTCAAATAGCCCATTCACAGTTTGACCCTTGTATCAACTCTTACCTTGATTAGTGTTGATAGGGCTACCCCGGGGGCCTATGGACTAATAATTCAAAGCTCCAATAAATAAAAGATTATTAACCAAAACTCTTTGATTCAATAATCACATTTATTAATATCATGATTATTCCACTATGAATATGAGACTGGAGTCTTGAGAATTAATGACATATATTTACTGAGTACTTTATTATAACCATAAAGTGTTCATTGATATAATCATTACATACAAATTAATCCTCTATTGATGATTCATAATTAAGTGGGAATAAAATTACCGTTTTACCCTTTTAATTATATCTCGATTCCTAGTTTACCATTGACTTTACTAGTGAAGGTTAATTCATAATTTGATTATGAACTTGATGTCAATAACCTTTTCAGTTTCAAAAGCCAACTCAATAGGGAACCATCATTCAATCTATAAGAAGGTATAGATTCCATGTTTGTGAAGCTATGTCCCCAACCATGTACATCATTGAGTCCCCAGAACAATAGTTCTTAGCCTGATCATTCTGACAAACTGTAACGCATGAATCAAAGGGTCAAATGACATATAGAAGAGTTCATAGTAACTTCAGGATTAAGATCAATTTGTATATGATCATCAGTTGATGTGTTTTATAATACTATGAAATAGTATTTAAACAAGTATTATTAAATCACATCTGGTCTAGTTCTACATACTCTCAGCATGCAAAGTACCTCCACCAAAGTGTCCTACTACGCTAGTAACATGTATCTAGGTCACATGTATTCATAATACTAGTGGACTGTACTAGCAGTAATTAATCTAAAGATTCCATAACTTTATTTTACTGCGAACTATTTAAGTTCATTATCTCAATCTCGATCATCTTATACCAATATGAGATTGAGACCACGTAGATGAACTTGGAAATTTTCTGATATTTACTTAATATTATTAACAATAATATAGTACATAAGCTACATATATACAATAATTCAATTCATTCATTTATTTCATTTAAACCATTGTCAACTGCAAATTCTTAAGGGCACAATTCTCAACAAGAGTTTCCACTATCTTGCAATTCAATGCATCCAATTTTTTTGATTTCTAATTCTTTTCTCCATAAATGATTGAAGAATATGCAAAAATTTGCTAAACAATCTCGAACTTTTTTCGGTAAGACTGACTGGATTGCAATCGAAAGTAATTGTTGCGTTAACATATGACAATAATGTGATTTCATGCCCATTAACTTCAAATCCCCCATGGATACCAAGTTTCTAATGTTGGATGAATAGCCATCATACACTTTCATCTTTGCAAATGATTTAATTAAATACGACTTTTTTCTCTTCTCTAAACAACATGAAACAAGAAGGAGGTAAATATGTGCATTTACCTTTCTCTTCAGGTTCTAAATTAGTTCATATACCCATTCAATGAGATCTAAATGACTAGTTAAACCATCCTTAGTTTTATCGAGAATATCGAGTAATTTACCTATAATACTTTCGCACATGTTTTTTTTTCTATATGCATGACATCCAAATAATGTCAAACAAGTAAATCATTCTAGCAAGGGAGACGGAAAAAAATTGAATTCCTTTGGAAACATCCATTTACTTTCTTATTTTTCTTCATTTTTCCATACTTGAAATCAATTTTCTCTACTTCTTTAAGAATTTGTTGCCCCAAAAGTGGCAAAGGAGCAAAACCTTGATCTTTATCACCATCAAATGCTTTTTTTTCCTATAACAATTTTTTAGGGGCAAGTATCGTCTATGACCCATATAACACATTTTGTGCCCATTCGACAGACGAAGAGCCCTTGTGTTAGTGCAACATATTAGACATATTTGGTAAACTTTTGTGTTAGCCCAAATAAATTACCATAAGCTAGGAAATAATTAACAGTCCACAACAACACATCTCTTAAGGTAAACACTTCTTTCTTAAAGCCGTCATATGCCTCAACACAATTTTTATACAAATCTTTCAAATCATTAATTAATGGTGCGAAATAAGCATCTATATCGTATCTCAGTTGTTTTGGGCCTGAAATCATTAACGTGAGCATAAAAAACTTTATTCTCATCACTAACCACAGAGGAAGATTTTACATAACAAGGAAGACAGGCCACAAACTATGCCTACTAAGAGATTTATGTGGATTTACACCATCGGTAGCTAGACGAAGATGCCTTGCTTTAGTTTTAAATTCTGGATTTAAGTTATTAAATTTTTTCCAGGCCTGCAAATCTATAGGATGTCGGAGTTTGCAGTCTTTCACTCGCCTAGTCTCATGCCATATTAAGTTTTCTGAGTTTTCTGCACTTGGATATAACCGCTTAAGTTGCGGAATCAAAGGCAAGTACCACATCACTTTATGAGGAATAAGTTTCCTAATCTCCTTACTCCTGTTAGGTTTGTAACGAGGTAAATCACATTCTGGGCAAGTGTCCATGTCTGCATACTCTTTACAATATTACACACAATCGTTCGGACATGCATGGATCTTCTCATATTTCAACCCTATGCAATTTAAAGTTTTCTTCACTTCATACGTAGACTCAGGGAAATAATTATCTAACAGTAAAATCTCCTTAAAAGCAGCTAAAAATTGACTAAAACATTTATCGCTAACTCCATTTTATGCTTTTATGTTGTAAAATTTCACCATTGTTGGTAATCTTTGTTTCAGACAACCATTGAATAATGGTTTATCTGCATCTCTAACCAATTTATCGAATTTTGAAGGATCACCAACAAGCTCTTCTTGTGCTTCATGGAGCAATTTCATTGGATGATCTTCAAAATCATTATAACCCAAATCATCAACCCTCACCTCCCGAATGGATAAGGATTATTATTTTTCAATGATTCCCCATGCCAATACCATGTACGATAATGTGTATCAAATTCCCAACAAAATACATGATTCTTTATCATGGTAATATTTCATTTTGAACCATTATCACAATCTATACATGGACAATGAATTCTTAGCAGTTCACTACAATTTGTTTGGAAAAATTCAAAAATTTGGTAGAATCTGTATTGAAATTTTTGTGTTTCTCTATTCTCAAGAATTCACGATTTATCCATAATGATAATATCCACCTAATTACTAAGTAAATAATGAAAAGAAAATTAATATTGTAATTGAACAAAAATATATTCAACTAATAAATTCTAAAGTGAAATGGGCAGAGTTTCCTCTATTTCTATAACATATCCAAAATTCATATGTATTTACAATTTCAACACAAACATACACAATTATTACATATATTAACCTATAAAACAAGTTCAATTAATATATTAATCTTAAAAGAAATTGGACAGAGTTTCCTTTGTTTTTATAGCATATCCCAAGTTATTACTAGCTATAAATTCAAATCAAACAAAACATACAACAAACAACATGCATATTCTCAACCATAAGCCACCGCAGCACACAGAATTCACAGAACCTACTTCACTAAGACACACATGTTCTTAATCTTCTGTTATCTCTGCAGAACACAATTTTATCTCAGAACTTACTTCACTACGGATGAATATCTAATATATTCAAACTCCTTTAACAATAGTTTGTAAATATCAAAAATAAAAATAAAAAATAAGTAGTAATTATCACTCACCTCCAAAATAAATCTTCAATAATTTCAACACACCTCAAATTCAGACAAATATTTCCTACAATAAAAGTTTAAACACTGGTTAGTAAATATATGGTGATTGAATTGATCCTAAAATAATATAATTAACAAAAATAAACTTTTAAAAAAATAATTATTTAAATAATATAAAAAATTATGTAAAAAATAAGTGGAAATAGGTCTCGGGTTTGTTTTCTAGGGAAAATCACAAAGAAAATTGTACATTTCTCTGCGGTTTTTTCTAAGGAACCGTAGAAAAAAGTCCCCACCTCCCCACGCTTCAAACTTTGGACTGCGTTTTTTTTAAATCACAATAAAATACTACGCAGGTATTAAATGTGATATTTTAGATTCATTCAAACATTTTCTCTGCGCTTTTTCTGTAAGAATACAAAAAAGCACAAAAAAGCCTATATTTGTAGCAGTGAGTCTATATCCTGAGTATTCATGAACTCCTATTTGTGTTTATTGAATCTTTTGATTCACTCATTAAGGTTTCTTAGTATAATCAGGCTAATGATTTTTGTCTTGGAAATTCAATATCATGAATGACTAGGAACATGATTTACAATAATGAAATTCATATTTTCCTAACAAATCGAGTATTGGATCCCTTAAGGGCTAATTCTAGAACTGAATAGTTATTGAGGTCAAATCTATAATTTGATTATAGAATAATTATTTTCTAGTGAATTAATGATACTTAAGGATCATGAGGTAATTAGAAGGGTAAAGCAGTAATCTTAACAAACTCTAATTAACGAGCCAATAAATGGAGGGCGGAACTACATTTATTGATTATATTAATGGACTACAAGAGAAAACTCTGTAAATATAATTCTATAAATACTTAGAGTGCAATTCCATATTTATAGTGGAGTAATCATGAAATTAATAAATAATACTATTTGATTAAAGAGTTTAATTAATAATCTGGTTTATTAGTGATTTGTATTATAGGTCCATGGTCCCCATATCACCTCTCTCCCACACTGTCAAAGGTGAGGATGTCAAAAAAGAAAAAAAAAAGATTTAAAAAGAGAATGAATTAATTGCTAAAAAATTATTTTTCCAGGGCAAGGAAATGATTATGTGATAATTATGGGCAATTGATTAATTATGAATTTCTTAATTATTGAATTATATAATTTTTTATTTTGAAAAACTATAGGTTAAAATAAATATTAATTATGTTTAGATTAATATAAAGAGAGATTAATAATTATCTTATTTATTTATTTAAAATTGATATTTTAAGATAAAGTTAATTTTGAATTAGCTAATATTTATTTTGGGATAAATATATTGTCTTAAGTATTAATTAAACAAACAAATGAGAAATTTAAGGAAAACCCTAATGTGACTCATGCTACTCACTATATTGTATAGTGAGTGGCGCTACGCACAAGGATTTCCTATCCCTGGGATTTGAATTTTTGAATTTCAAATAATTTTTTTATTTAATTATTCTTTTTCAAATATGATTTAAATTAAAGAATTTAATAGGTTATAACTGATCAGTTTTATTTTAAATAAAATAAAGATTAATTAAATTAGTTATTGATCTTTATTAACCTGAAAAGAAGTGATACTTTTCAAGAATAACGAGAAGTGATATTCATTTGACCGTCATCCTCTCTCTCTGAAAAAAAAGCGATAGTTTTTCTAAACCTAAAATACTATTAAATACATCTTCACTCTATCAAACCTCTCTAGATCTCATCTATTGAGTACATCTAGTGTGTCCTAAATCAACATTTTGAATCCTACATGCCCACACGCGTTTTGTGTTTTTCATTTGACCGTCATCCTCTCTCTTTGAAAAAAAAAGCAATGGTTTTTCTAAACCTAAAATACTATTCAATACATCTTCTCTCTATCAAACCTCTCTAGATCTCATCTGTTGAGTACATCGAGTGTGTCCTAAATCATCCTTTTGAATCCTACATGCGCACACACATATTTGTGTGTTTGAGGATTGGTCTGGAAGATCATGGTGTAAGCTTTTAGAATCAGGATTGGAAGATCGTTGATTTATACAAAAAGTTTTGTGGATACTTAATAGGACTCAAGAGGTAATCTCTAATCTATTTGTATGTGATTTAATATATCTATATATGTATGATCCTAGCTGATTTTAATAATTTTTTTTAAAAACTCCATTCTGTTGTGTATCTATAATTTACACTTTTAATACCAACAATTGGTATGAGAGAAGTCTACATATATGTATATATATATATATTAAATATTGTGTGGGTTTCTTGCATTTATTATATATATATGTTGATATGTATATTGAATGAATGAATATGTTTTTTTGAATGTATTGTTGAATGATGGATCATTAATTATATGGTGCTATTGTGTTAGGAATTTGATTTCTAGATTTTGTGTAAGCCATAAAGGGCAAATGATTTTTGTAAATTTTCTTTTTTAAATATGTATTTTAAAAAATCTATACACAAAGAAGAAAGGAGGACCTGAGCCCTAGCCGCAAGCACCAAGCCTAGGCGCACGACCACCTGCGCACCTAGGCGCATGACCACCCACGCAACTGCCCAGCCCCGCGGCTCCTTGCGCCATTGCACTGTGTAGCTCCCCAACCACCTGCGCCACCCCTATGGAGCCCTTGGCTCCTCCATGGTGCTGCCGGCCCTTGTAGTCTAGGGCACCACTCTTGAGCCCAAGTTAGATCATTTTTTTTTTTGCAATTATCTTTTATTTAATTAATTTTTAAGTTATTTGAATTTAAAAGTTTAATTATCTTATTATATTTTTATTAAAAAATAAAATATGTTTTAATTGATTAAGATTTTATCTTAAGTTTAAATAATTATTTGAATTTGATTATTTAATTATTTAAATTCAACTAAATTAAAAAGATGACAAAATTGGTTATTTAATCAAAAGTTAGTTTGAACTAAATAAATTAATTGGATAGTTAGTTTCTAATTAATTAGTTGGGCCTAACAAATTCCTAAAGATTAGCAAGCAAGCCTAAAAGAAAGGAGAAACATTCTTGGAATCTTGAAAACAACCTAAAGACTATTTTGTAATTTTATTTTTATTTTTTTAAAGGTTGTAAATTTAGAAATACCCAATAGTACTCAGTTCATCATTTATTGTTTATTTATTGTATATATTTAAATAAATATTAATTAATGTTTGATTGATAACATGATCATGCATTAGTCAATTACATGCTATTCATGAAACCCCACACAATTTTCATTAATCATGTATCTTTTAGAAATATGATTATTTAGGATTGTCCTATATGTTTATAATTGTATTGAGATAATGGAATCTCTGCGGCCATGTTTGGGCAGCAATCTGATCAAAGTAGACACGAGGCTACTAGAACCTACATGACTACTAAGATGAAGAAAGGTGTCTCTGTGCATGAACATGCTTAAGCATGATTAATGTGATGCATGAAGCAGAAATACATGGGGCCGTTATTGATGAGCATACACAAGTAAGCATCATATTTGAATCTCTCACTTTTGCTTTCTCTGCATTCACGACCAACAATTTTATGAATAAGTTGGAATTCAACATGACCCAGCTGTTGAATGAACTTCAGACATTTAAGTCTCTTAACAAAACCATAACCAAAGAGGCCAAGGCAAATGTGGCAAAGGAGAAACATTCAACCTCTAAGGATAAAACCAATAAGAGGAAGAAGAACAATGACAATGACAAAAGTAAGGACAAGAAGTCCAACAAAGGCAAGAAGGCACCTAAAGCCAAGGAGAACAAGAATGACAACAACTCCAAAAAGAAGGAACCAAAGGGAAAATGTTTCCACTGTGGAGTTGAAGGTCACTAGAAAAGAAACTGTAAAAGGAATCTCGTTTAGCTGAAAAAGAAAGATAAATTTGATTTGCTTGTACTTGAAGCTTGTGTAGTGGAAGACAATATGTCATCCTGGGTTTTAAATCTAGGAGCCACTAACCATGATTATTCTTCTATGCACATGCTTGATTCATCAAGGGAACTAGCTGGTGGCGAGGTGACAATGCGAGTTGGTAGTGGAGCACTTGTTTCAACTAGAGCAAAGGGAATAATCCGTTTACATTTTGAGAACAAGAAAGTTTCAAATGAGGATGACACATATCTTGTCATCTTAGACATGGTCATAAAGGACTTGACAGGATAATCTGGTTAACAAAAGATGGATCTTTGAGAGAACTAAGAGTTGGAACTCTTCCGGTTTGTGAATCTTTTCTAGAAGGCAAAAGGACCAAACGTCATTTCTCAGCGAAAGACAATAGAGCTATAAAACCTTTGGAGCTTGTACACAGTGATGTTTGTGGTCTAATCAATGTACAAACAAGAGGTGGGTATGAGTACTTCACCACTTTCATTGACAATTACTTAAGATATGGTCATACTTATCTAATGCCTAGGAAATCTGAAACCTTTGGTAAGTTTCAAGAATTCAATGTTGAGGCTGAGAAGCAATTAGGTAAGACTCTTAAAACACTTTGATCAAATCGAGGTGGTGAATATTTGAATTTAGAATTCAAAGATCTTATAATGGAGCATGGTATTCTATCCCAACTCACAGCACCTGGAATGCCACACCTAGAGCATGTCATCTTTATGTGGAGGCATTGTCGAGCTATCTTATGAGAATCCAAATCCTAAGGGAATCCAAATGTAAAGAAGTGGTTAGCCAAAAAGTTCAAAATGAAAGATTTGGGTGAGGCAAGCTATGTTATGGGAATCCAAATCCTAAAGGATAGGAAGAATAAGCTCTTGGCACTTTCTCAAGCAAATTATATAGATAAGGTGCTTGAAAGGTTCTCTATGGAGAATTCCAAGAAAGGCCAGTTATTGACTAGACATGGAATTACTTTTTCCAAAGAGCAATTTCCAATGACAACTCAGGAGGATGAGGACATGAGAAAGTATCCCAATGCTTTAGTAGCTGGGAGTCTTATGTATGCTATGTTGTGTATTAGGCCCGTCATATGCTATGCTGTAGGGATTGTGAGTTGTTATCAATCACATCTTGTTTTGAAACACTGGATTGAAGTAAAGCACATTCTCAAGTGTCATAGTAAAATGAGAGATTATATGCTTGTATATTTAGGGGTGAGTTAAACCCTACTGGATACACTGATTCTGATTTCCAATCAGACAAAGACAATCTTAAGTCAAAGTATGGTTCAATGTTCACTCTTGGTGGATGAGTTGTAGTCTAGAGAAGTATTAAACAGTCCAGTATTGTAGATTCAACCATGGAAACCGAGTATATAGAGGCTTGTGAAGCAGCTAAGGAAGAGGTTTGGTTAAGGAAGTTCTACACTGATCTAAAAGTAATTCCAGATGTGGATAAGCCACTAATCCTGTACTGTGACAACAGTGGAGAAGTAGCTAACTCCAAAGAACATAAAATCCACAAGAGAGGAAAGCATATAGAAAGAAAATACATTCTGGTTAGAGAGATTGCACACCGAGGTGATGTGACTGTTATGAAGACAGCGTCGGAACAGAACCTAGTACACCAGTTTACCAAGACACTTCCTACAAAGTTGTATACAGCTCATGTCTGCAACATGGGATTAAGGGAGATACATCACTAGCTTTGAAGGCAAGTTGGATATTGTTAGGATTAATGCCCTAAAAGCATGTACTGTCATTTTATTTGTTTAAATAAACGTAAAATTTTATCATATTTGAATGTTATAATTATTGTTTGAATTAATTATATAATAACATCAAGAAAATTCCTTATTCATTCATGAGAATATGATCTTGTATTAGTACGAGAGAATCAAGATCATATATAATGGATAAAATAGTTAGTAAAATCACTACTACAAAAAAGGCTTTTCTCTGCGGTTTTTTTTACTTAATACACTGCGATTTTCGAGAGTATTGAAAAGCGCAGTGTATTCGACCGCAGAGAAAAGTGGTACACGAACCGCAGAGAAAAGCCATACTTTTCTCTGCGGTTGTGATAAGCCATAGTAGTGATAATATTTAAGTAGTTCGTTCTTACTCAACAATCCAACGAATGAAATATATTTGGCCTTGTCTATCCATAGTCATCATCCATTTGGCTATAAGATCCACCGTATAATTTTTACTTTCATCATTGCCAATAGAAAGATGTTCAGTGTCAAAAAATTTGTATAATTGTCGTGGATTTGGGTGCATGCTTTCCCAAATGCATCTGTAGAATCAATCATTCATATTACTTTTTCAATTAATAAATTAATATCGTAAAAAAAAAAATTGGGCAGAGTTTCCTCTGTTTCTATAGCATATCCAAAATTATTAGTACCTATAAATTCCATTCAAACAAAACATACAACAAACAACATGCATGTTCTCAACCATAAGCCACCGCAACACACAAAATTCACAGAACCTACTTCACTAAGACACACATGTTCTCAACCTTCTGTTCTCTCCGCAGCACACAATGTCATCTCAGAATTTACTTCACTACGGATGAATTTCTAATATATTCAAACTCCTCTAATAGTTTGTAATGACATAACAGATTGAGTTTAATTTGAATTGATGCATACCTCATACGAAACAACATAGCCGAGGATCCAATATTATCCATGGAGGCTGCTTGATAAACGTCTTTCGAAGTGATGAAGATAGCCTCGCGTTCTCCTATATACTCCGGGTCAATGGGAACTTGTACAACCCCGTCTATTCCTTTAATGGAATAATACTCCTTCACTATAAATTTTAGACTCAGATAAATTTTGTCCCATTGGTTATCTATCAACCAATTTGAAGGTTCTGGTTGAGTTATTTCAGCGGAGATGACTACGTGAGATCCAACCGATGATAAATGTTGGCTTGGTGATAGGGATTTGTGTTTAGATGAGGATGGACCCCATAATAGCATTTAACATATCAATATAGTGTACCCATTTAAAAATAAAATTTAAATATTTAAGCAAATAATTTTATACCTGACAAGTCACAATTAAATTTTTTGGTCAAGGCAGGAATGTGTCTCGTGCATCCCCAACATATCGTATGCTACCAAAGGGAATAGGGATCTCAGCTTCTTCTTGTAAGACATCTATAAGCCAAACCCTCGCAACTAAATCATCAAGTAGATTTCCATGGATGGTAATTTGGCTACCCATGTTTGGTACAATGATTACACCCTTATTCACTAAATTGTCAATATTATCATAACACAAATGAACTTCATAGATCGGCGGTGGCAGAGACTCATAAATTGATGATCCATCATCTTCATCAAAATGATAGTCTTCAGTTTGATGAAAATGATCATCTGCGTTGGGGGCAGCTTGATAGACTTCATCACTTGTATTCTTATAATATTGTGCCTCATCATTTGTATTCTCATAATATTGTCCCTCATCAAATTGTCCTTCATTATAGTATCCACACTCATCGTTTTCCTCATTATATTCTTCATTTTGAGCTAATTCCTCTTTTGTCCTAAATTTATGTCATTTTTAGCTCTTCAATCTCAGCTTTTAGCCGAGCAATCTCCTCTTTTGTAGTCATTGTTTTATGTTTTTTTCCAAACATTTTGGAAACGGTTGCAGTGAACCTACAAAATAATCAGTTCGTATACCCATTTCAACAAGATCTAACCAACTAGTTAAACCATCCTTAGTTTTACCAGGAATATCAAGTAATGTACCTATAATACTATTGCACACATTTTTTTTATATGCATGACATCCAAACAATGTCGAACAAGTAAATTTTTCCAGTAAGGGAGATGAAAAAAAAATTGATTTCCTTAGGAAACATCAATTTACTTTGTTTTTCTTCATTTTTCTATACTTGAAATCAATTTTCTCTACTTCTTTAAGAATTTGTTGCCCCGAAAGTGGCAAAGGAGCAACACCTTGTTCTTTATCACCATCAAATGTTTTTTTTTTCCCTATAATGATGATTTAGGGGCAAATATCGTCTCTGACCCATATAAAAAATTTTGTGCCCATTCAAGAAACGAATAGCCCTTGTGTTAGTGCAACATATTGGACATCCTTGGTAACCTTTTGTGCTTAACCCTGATAGATTACCATAAGCTTGGAAATCATTAACAGTCCACAACAAAACAACTTTTGAGTTACAGAATTCTTTCTTAAAACCGTCATATGCCTCAACACAATTTTCATACAAATATTTCAAATCATCAATTAATGGTGCCAAATAAACATCTATATCGTGTCTCAGTTGTTTTGGGCCTGAAATCATTAACGGGAGCATAAAAAACTTTCTTCTCAACACTAACCATGGAGGAAGATTGTACATAACAAGGAAGACAGGCCACGAACTATGCCTACTACATAGAGATTTATGTGGATTTACACCATCGGCAGCTAGACCTAGACGAAGATGTCTTGCTTCAGTTTTAAATTCAGGATTTGAGTTATTAACTTTTTTCCAAGCCTGCAATTCTGCAGGATGTTGAAGTTTACCATCTTTTACTCACCTAGTCTTATGCCATATTAAGTCTTCAGAGTGTTCTGCACTTCGATATAATCGCTTAAGCCGCGGAATCAAAGGCAAGTACCACATCACTTTTTTCAGAATAAGTTTCCTAAGCTCCTTACTCTTTTTAGGTTTGTAATGGGGTGAATCACATTCTGGGCAAGTGTCCATAACTGCATACTCTTCACGATATAACACACAATCAATCGGACATGCATGGATCTTCTCATACTTCAAGCCTATGCAATTTAAAGTTTTCTTCACTTCATACGTAGACTTAGGGAAGCAATTATCTGACGGAAAAATTTCTTTAAAAGCAACTAAAAATTGACTAAAACATTTATTGCTAACTTCATTTTCTGCTTTTATGTTGTAAATTTTTACCATCGTTGGTAATCTTTGTTTCAGACAACCATTGAATAATGGTTTATCTGCAGCTCTGACCAATTTATCAAATTTTGAAGGATCATCCACAAACTCTTCTTGTGCTTCATTGAGCAATTCCATAGGATGATCGTCAAAATCATTATAACCCAAATCATCAATCCCTCGCCTCCCAAATGGATATGGATTATTATTTTTCAATGATTCCCCATGCCAATACCATGTAGGATAACTTGTATCAAATCCCCGACAAAATACATGATTTTTTATCATGGTAATATTTCCTTTTGATCCATTACTACAATCTATACATGGACAATGAATTCTTTCCGATCACTACAATTTGTTTGGCAAAATTCTAAAAATTGGTAGAATCCGTCTTGAAATTATTGTGTTTCTCTATTCTCAAGAATCCATAACTTATGCACAATGATAATATCTACCTAATTCCTAAGTCGATAATGAAAAGAAACTTAATATTGTAATTGAAAAAATTATGTTCAATTAATAAATTATAAAATGAAATGGGCAGAGTTTCATTTATTTCTATAACATATCCAAAATTCATATGTATTTACAATTTCAACATAAACAAAAACATAATTATTACATATATTAACTTATAAAACATGTTCAATTAATTTCATAAAAAAAATTGGGCAGAGTTTTCTTTGTATTTATAGCATATCCCAAGTTATCTACCTATAAATTCACATCAAACAAAACATATAACAAACAACATGCATGTTCTCAACCATAAGCCACCGCAGCACACACATAATTTGCAGAACCTTCTTCACTAAGATACACATGTTATCAACCTTCTATTATCTCCGCAGCACATAATTTTATCTCAGAACCTACTTCACTACAGATGAATATCTAATATATTCAAACTCCTCTAACAATAGTTTGTAAGTATAAAAAATAAAAAGAAAATTAAGTGTAATTATTACTCACCTTCAAAATTAATCTATAACAATTTTAACACACGTCACACTCAAACAAATATTTCCTACAATAAAAATTTTAACATTAGTAAATATATGGTAATTGAATTGATCCTAAAATAATATAATTAACAAAAATATACTTTAAAAAAACCATTACCTAAATAATATACAAAATTATGTAAGCAATAATATTTTAATATAAAATTTTTTTTAAACAACATTATTATAAATAAAATAATACAAAAAATACCCTAAAACTGAAATATACATTAAAAAATCAAGTTTTAGTGATCAAACACATGTTTTAAATAATGAAAATGTCTTCTAATCCTATATAAACTTTCAAAAATGTTAGAAAAACTTTGAAAATAACCATATACACATACATTGAAACCCCCATTAAACTCACTCAATATTTCTTTATATTTACACTAAAACTTCAAAATAAATCAAGACTAAGTATATTTACATGATTTCAAGCTTTAATATGCAAGAAAATGAAAAAAAAAACAAACAAAAAATGGACAAAATGGGGCTTACCCGTGGCTTGGGGACGGTGGTGGAGCGCCGTGCCTCTCTGTGAAAATGGAAAATGCAATATGAGGGGGAAGAGTAGGGTCTCGGGTTGATGTAGGAGGAGGGAAGACTTTTCTCTGCGGTTCTATACTCAAAACTGCATAGAAAAGTTCACTTTTCTCTGCGGTTTTGGGTATAGAACTGCGGAGAAAAGCTTTGCACTTTTCTCTGCAGTTTTATACCCAAAACCGCAGAGAAAAGTGTCCCACTACAACTTTTTCACTGCTTTTTTTTTAAAAACCGCAATAAAGTAGGGCGCGGACATTAAATATAATTTTTTTGACTCTTTGAAACCTTTTCTTTGCGCTTTTTGTTTATTGTTGAAAAAAAACTGCAGAGAAAGCCTATATTTGCAGTAGTGAATATTAAAGTAAGGAATCTTTAATAAATGGTTACTAGTGCGGTTTACTAAGTGTTGACGGTGAGTGCTCGTCAACTAAGTTAAGTTGGAAAGAATTGCAAGATTAAGATTATCAATAGAAAAAGCCTTAGAAATTTAATCAACTCTAAGAACAATTGCAGAAGAACTATGGTGAAATCAGTTTTTCATTCACTATGGTGCACTTGCTACAGTAAATTTTCCAACCCCTTTCAATGGGGAATTGGGGTTTATTAAATAGTGGGCTCTAATGGCCTTAGATACACTGTGGTCCAGGGGACCAGGTAGTACATAAGTACACTATCAGGAGAGTGGTTTCAGAGGTAGTGGTGTTGCAACCAGTACATGGACTTATGCCAGGAGGATGTCTCCACTATTTTTTCGTACCAATGCCAGAGGAGTATGCAGGCCATGTCCTTTCTCTTAGTGCTCCCACTACCTGATTAGCATGAGTTCCACGGTCGGGCGTACGGGGCCTTACAAGCCGTACCCCGTACGAAGTTGTACCATCACGACCCTTCGGAATCATACTTGGACTTTCACTCCTGGACGGTGGGGTCTACATAGGTCTCCATGGGAGATGCCATCTCAAGATGAAGGGCGCAAGATGCCCTCTCGTGAGGCCCTCATGGCACGGCCATGTCTCGAGAGGCACTTGGAGGCGTGGCTCCGGAGGTGCTTGGGTGCATGAGACGCGAGGCGGAGGTGGCCTCGCCTGATGCTTGGGGTGCGAGGCGGAGGTGGCCTCGCCTGATGCTGGGTGTGCGAGGCGGTGTGCACTAGGCGCTAGGCGAGGCGCGCGAGGCGACCCATGCGAGGCGACCCATGCGAGGCTGGGGCAAGGCGACCCATACGAGGCTGGGGCGAGGCACGCAAGGCGGCCCACGCGAGGCTGGGGCGAGGAGCGCAAGGCGGCCCACGCGAGGTTGGGGCGAGGCACGCGAGGCTAGGGCGAGGCGCGCGAGGCGACCCACGCGAGGCTGGGGCGAGGGGCGCAAGGCGGCCCACGCGTGGCAAGGTGCGCGAGGCGGCCCACGCGAGGCTAGGGCGAGGCGCGCGAGGCTGGGGCGAGGCGGCCCACGCAAGGCTGGGCGAGGGTCCCGTGTTGCACGCCTGCTGGGGCTTTGCCTGGCAAGGCTCCCCCATACACACCTAGGGACGTACGCGCAGGTACATACTTAGGCATTTATGTGACCTTAGCACGCGCTTTGGACCTTTTACAGGCATGGAATATTGAGCATCCACACTATGCATAAATGATCTAAGTGATCTATATTCAGATTATTGATGTGGATAGACATCATAGTAATGGTGTTTTATATATAAAAAATTATATATAACAGGACCGATGAGAATTAATTATCTCAATAAACTTACTGTTTGACATAAATATTTAATTCATATCATAATAGATAATCATTTGTAGATTAGTCTTAGTCCTGAGTATTCATGAACTCTTCTTTGTGTTTATTGAATATTTTGATTCACTTGTTAAGGTTTCTTAGTATAATTAGGCTAATTACTTTTGTCTTGGAGATTCAAATCATGAATGACTGGGAACATGATTTACAATAATGAAATTCGTACTTTCCTAACGGATCGAATATTGGTTCCCTTTATGGTTAATTTTATAATTGAATATTTATTTAGCTTGAATATATAAATTGATTATAGATTAATTATTCGCTAGTGAATTAATGATACTTAAGGATCAAGGGGTAATTAAAAGGGTAAAACGGTAATCTTGACTAGTTCTAATTAACGAACCTATAAATGGAGGACAAAACTACATTTTTTTATTATATCAATGGACTACAAGAAAAAACTCTGTAAATATAATTCTATAAATACTTAGAGTGCAATTCCATATTTATAGTGGAGTAATCATGGAATTAATAAATAAGATTATTAGATTAAAGAGTTTATTTAATAATTAAGTTTATTGGGGCTTCATATTATAGGTCTATGGTCCCCAAATCACCTCTGTCCTACACTATCAAGGGTAAGTATGTCAAAGAAAGATTTGTAGAGAGAAGGCTTTAATTGCAAAGTAATTAATTTTCCACGACAAGAAAATAATTATGTGATAGTTATGGGCAATTGATTAATTATGAATTAATTAATTATTTTACTATATAGTTTTTATTTTGAAAAACTATATGATAAAATAAATATTGATCCTGGTTGGATTAATATATAGATAGAGTAATAATTACTTTTTTTATTATAAGATATTTATTTAAATAACTTATAAGTTTTATTTTAAATAAAATAAAGATTAATTAAATTAGTTAATTATCTTTATAAACTTGAAAAAAAGTGATACATTTCCATACGTTGCTTTTCTAGAAGTTTTGACTATCAGAGTCTCTCTCAGAAAAAGAAAGCGATAGATTTTTCTAAACATGAAAATCTATTCACATAAATTCCCATCTATCAAACCTAACTAGTTCTCATGTGTTGAGTACTTCTAGTGAGTTCTAAATCAACCTTTTCAATCCCACGTGCCTACACACGTCCTTGTGTGTTTGAGGATTGGTCTGGAAGATCAAGGTGTGAGCTTTTGAATAAGGATAGGAAGATCATTGATTTATACAAAAAGATTCATAGACTCTTGATAGGCTAGAAGATCTCTAATCTATTTGTGTTTGATTTAATATATCTATATATGTATGATCCTGGCTGGCATTAAGAATTTGTTTAAAAGAACACATTACGCTACAAAATCTTATTTTCATTTTAATACGAACACCAACATGATCATTGCATGAACCATGGTAGATCACGATTCTTCAATTAATATTCTTTCCAAGTCAACTCTGGAAAGGATGAAGTCATGTCCTTGAGATCTGGAACCTTGCACACAGACTCTGTATGGTTTACCTAGAGAGGGAATGACTCCAGCAGAGATAATCAGACTAGTAATAACTGTGGGATTTGCACCAACAAACAATACAGTTATGACCACATTTGTTGTAGTCGATCTTCCCTCAGATTTCAATGCCTTACTTGAAAGGTCGATACTTATTGACTTGAGAGTTATCACATCCATATTCCACCTCACGATGAAGTTTCCAACTAATGCTGGAAATGGATGTGTCAAGGAAAATCAGAGGGAATCTTGGGAATGTTACAATTCTTCCATCATAACTGCTAAAAAAGGCTTGGCAATGACCAACATGATTTTTGGCTAGATGAGCAAAAAGCAAGCCAACATCATTGAGGGAGATGAGCACAACTCCCTAGAATGAGCAAAGCAAATCCAAATAGAGTGTTTCCAAAGAGAGGAAGAGGACATTGATCCTCGCTATGGGGATTATGATACTAGAGTGCAACCAATTGAAGACTTAGAGGAAGTTCCACTCGACCAGAACTGTAACAATCTACTAATTAGGGATCGTTTCACTGTGTGTTTAAAATAGTGCTTAACAGGATAGTAGAGTCATTTGGATTTAAACGTGTAATTAAATTTAGTTAAATAGGAAACTAAAAATTTCGGCCAAAAGAGTGCTACTTTTCATTAAAAGAGTTTAGTATATACATGAGATCCCTAAAAAGAGTTTATTGACAGGTCCTACATCCCCAAAAGAGGTCTCGTTCATGGTGATCCAACAGGCCACACATGTACACATCTCCTTTGAAGCTCTCCAACTCATGGCTGGTCCATCTTCTCCTGCCCTTACCTGCACCACATAGCACCTGTGAGCAAAGGCTCAGGAGGAAAACTCAAAATCAACAGAGCAGATAACAAACAAGTTATAAATCATTAATAGCATCAAATAATCCACATGTTATAAATCATTAATAGCATGCTTAGCAATTATAACCAATACTCAAGCAGGCATTCAACCCATCTATGCAGCCATAGAACCACACGAGCACATATCGCACTCCTTTCTTTCAAACAACTATAGAGCCGTACAAGTGCATATCACACTCTTAGATTGGCCCAAGCATAATGACCAGCATTCCGCATGCTAATGCCGACCACAGCTTATAAGGTGAGTTTTCCAACCAGATATAAACAGATATGCATTTCACACATAACACATTTATACATAGTTCATTCGTTCATGTTTAAATAAACATTCCAAGAGTGGTTATAACCACGTTCAATAACCAGGGATCAGGCCCTAATCTCAACATAGGTGCAATTTATTACCTCAAGTCCTGAGTAATAAGACAAAAGCGACTGCGAGCATGATTCTTTCTTCCTGAGCCTTGTGTAGCCCTATTCACAACATATTAAGGAATATCCATGAAGAACTAAACCAATTAAGAGCTTCAAGATCGAGCCCTAGACCTCAAGACCTCACATTCCACTAATCCGGGTAGTGGAATCGTTTCCGATCCCTCTGATTTGGTTTCCCAAAACCCAAAGCCACATACTTAAAACTTCCCATTTATCGTCGCGACGCCCCACACTATGCCGAGAGGCCAACCTGACTTCCACGAATTTTGTGCCGCGGCGATCACCACTAAGGGTCGTGACGCCCCACTTGGCAGAGAGCTAACCCATAATTTCGTTCTCATTTTGAGACACGGTGCTACCCACTAAGGGCCGTGACGCCATGGCGGTCCGAGGGAAACCCAACTTCAAACAAGCCGCGACACTCCTCCGCTACTGAAAAAACACAGAAAACTTGCCTTTACAAACTTATACACTAAACAAATAATAACCAAGAACATAAAAAACACTCTAAAACACAAATCCCAATGATTCACCTAGAACACACCAAGATAATCCAAAAGCGCCATGTTCAGAATGTACCTCTAAGATAGATGAGTTCCTAGCCTTGGCTACTTCCAATAACATAACAAAACTCAACCCCTTCTCCAAAAGCATAAATTCACCACAAGCTCCTTCACTTCAAGCTTGAACCGTGTGTCGTAATGAGTACTCTTGAAAATATCTAAGGAGAGATGAAGAGGGTATTATTCACGTGAATGACAAGGTGCTCAGCTCTTAACCAGATTCTCACTCAGCCCAATGGTCGAAAGACCATAATACCTCTCAATACAAAGAATCACATAATAAACTCCTAAGGGCACTTTGGTCATTGGACACCAATCCCCACTAAACCTCAATTACACTTAAAATCCCCAATTAAATCTCCTAATCCTTCAAATAACAATATATTTCCCAAGTATATCCCATATTCTAAAAATCCCCATAATTCACCAAATTACCAAAATGCCCCTAGGCTCACCCCGAGCCGGGTATTAATCCTTGTTGTGACTTTTTCTGCTAATTTGTTCAAAAGGACCGACTTATGCCAAATATCTTAAATATATCCACATAATAAGGTGGTCTCAAACAGATAACACATATAATTACAGTTATACCATCAATAGGTCAAAATTACGAAAATGCCAATTTTTAACAAAAGCGAGCCTTTAAGCATATTTAATACACTTAAACATGTATATGCAATCATACCATAATATAACTCATATAATTCATGTAATTACATATAAAAATTCAATAAAACCACAAATAAATCTAATTAGGCCATCCCAACCCACTAATCAAGGCACTAAGCTTTATTATGAATTTTGGGACGTTACAAGAACGAACCAACAAGAGTGGTAAAAATCGGAAAAAACTTCGCGGCATAAGTCAAGTATGAATTTATAAGATTTTTGAGAAAGAACCAAAACTTGTTAACCTGGTCGGACAAAGACATGTTGGGCATCAACCCTACTATGATCATCCATGCCTTGAACATTGACAAGGAAAATTTAAAGCCCGTACAACAGAAAAGGAGGTTGCTGGAGAAAGAAAGGTTAAAGGCCTTAAAAGGAAGCCTTCTACCATGAGTTGGTTTCAAACCCTGTTCTAGTGGCAAAGCCCAATGACAAATGGAGGACCTGCATTGATTTCACAAATATGAACAAAGCATACCCCAAGGACTACTTCCTTTTACCATGAATCGACTAGCTAGTCTATGCTACTGCACGCACGAGTTCTTACATTTATGGATGTCTATTCAAGGTGCTCAAGACATTGTCTTTTCTATCCAGGATCTGTACTGGACACTCCTCATAGGAAAAATATGTCTGTAGCTCATTTTCCACATAACTCAACACATGAGTTCCATCTGACACATACTTTCGAAGCATCGAAATATGTAAAACATTATGAAACCTTAATAGTGACGGGGTAAAGTGAACCTATAGGCTACCTATCCAATCCTCTTTAGGATCTCAAAAGGTCCCACAAATGTAGGGCTCAACTTGCCCTTCTTTCAAAATCGCTTCCCCCCTCTCAAAGGCAAATTGAGAAGAAAAACATAGTCCCGAACATGGAACTCTATATCGCTACGCTTAGGTTTAGCATAACTCCTCTGTCTGCTATACAAGGCGAGCATTTAAGCTCTAATATTTTCAATAGCCTCATTGGTCCTCTGAATTGCTTCAGGACCCAGATATTTCCTCTCACCCATTTCATCCCAACGATTAGGTGATCTACACTTCCTACCATGCATCGTCTAATCTGGAGCAATCACATTCATTGATTGATAGTTGTTGTTGTAGGAAAATTCAATCAAAGGTAAGTACTTACTCTAGGACCCTTCAATGTCCAATACACACGCCTGAAGTATGTTTTTGATTATCTGAATCGTTCTTTCAGATTGTCCGTTTGTTTGAGGATGATAGGTTGTAATAAACTTCAATTGTGTACCCGTAGCCTTTTGCAGACTTCCCCAAAATTAGGAAAGTAAGAGTGGGGTCCCAATCTAACAAAATAGACTTGAGAGCCCCATGTAGACGTACAATATCTTTCACATACAGCTCAACACATTGATCCACCATATAGTTCATTCTCACAGGCAAAAAGGGAGCGGACTTGGTATATCGATCCATGATCACCCATATCGAGTCATGCTGACTCACTATCCTATGTAAACAAACTACAATGTCCATGGTGATGTCCTCCCATTTCCACTCAGAGATACCTAAAGGTTGTAATAGCCCTGCCGATCTCTAGTGTTCAACTTTCACTTGCTAACACGTCAAGCTTTTAGCCACGTACTCAGTCACATCTTTCTTCATCCTAGGCAACCAATACAAAGATTTTAAATCCTAGAACATCTTCATGTTGCCTGGATGGAGCGAATATGGTGTAGTATGAGATTCAACCAGAATCTCTCGTCTAATACCAGCGTCCAACAAAACAAAAACTGATCCTTATATCTCAGCAAACTCATATCTGAAGCAGTATAGCAGTTAGCCACTCCAGCTAGGACGTCCCCTCTATGATACATCAATGGGGGATCACTCATTTAACCTTCCCTTATTCTTTCAAAAAGAGTAGAGTACATAGTGATTTTGGCTAACTGGCCCACTACCAACTCTATCTCTACTCTAGTCATATCCTCTATCAACTTACTCGATATCTACTTCAATATAAATAATTGTTCTAGACCTCTTCGACTCAAGGCGTCTTCCCTCACATTTGCTTTCCCCGGATGGTAGAGGATTTCACAGTCATAATCCTTTACCAACTCTAGCCAACATCTCTGTCTCTTATTCAGATATTTCTATGGAAAGAATACTTCAAACTCTTATGATCGGTGTAAATCTCACACTTCTCTCCATATAAATAGTGTTAACACATCTTCCATGCAAATACCCCTGCTACCAAATCCATGTCATGATTAGGGTATCACTTATTCATACTCCTTCAACTATAGCGACGCATAGGCAATCACCTTCCCAGCCTGCATAAGAACACAACTTAACCCTTGTCTTGATGCATCGCAATATACCACAAACTTCTCCTGATCTAATGGAAGACTCAGTATCGGAGCAATGATCAATCGCCTCTTCATTCCTGGAAGCTATTCTCACATTTGTCTTACCATACAGAATTCAGGTTCTTGTGTGTCAACTCTGTTAATGGTGTAGCAATTCTTGAGAACCCTTCTATGAAACACTAATAATACCATGCTAATCTGAGAAAGCTTCTGATCTCTGAAGCGCTCTGTAACACCCTACTACCCTAGAGTTGTTACCATGTGATTTTAAAATGTGCCATTAGCTTGCTAATCGAGGAATTAGACTAAAAAGTGTGATTAATTTAAAGTAAGGACTCATTTAATGAAAATTAAGTATAAAATGTTTGGAAATTCATGAAAATTATAAAAGTGTTACATTGGGATCCCAAAATATTATTTTAAAATATATTTACAACTCAAAAGTTAGGGTACAGTCGACCTAAGCGACAAAATCAAACTTTTGTACAGTGTTCCTCAAAACTATCCCAGACATGGCGGCCAGGCAGGCCAAATTTGTACGCGCTGCTCCATGCCCTCCAACTCATGCTTGGTCAGCCTTTCCCGTACCCTTACCTACACCATAGAGCACCCATGAGCCAAGGCCCAGCAAGAAAACTCCACACACATATCACATAATAATTCATTTGAGTAAATGAATAACTTTAAAATGATAACACCAACTAATCACATAACGACCTATGCCGACCCAGGTGTGTTACCAGGCACCGGGGTCACGGTCTTCACCGAACGAGTGGGTACAACTGTTGGGGTTTTATGTCCTAATTAAAACCCAATTTCTTTGTAATCTCATTTATTATCAATAAAAGCATAGAAATCATTTTTTGACTTGGTCAATCACTTTGCTCACATGCTTTATTTTCATGATTATTTGTTTAATATAAACTTCTATTAAATCCTGAGCATATAGCTAATTATATTTATAGTGACGTAATCACAGTAGAATATAAATATGATTATATGTTCAAAATAAGTTAGTCCTAAGATTAGTCAATGCACATGATTTACACTGACTTGCCAATCTACGATATGATCTACTTACACATTGTGGTGTTATGTTCTTTCTAGAACATTAGCAAAGTAGATAAGATCATATGTATTTGTTACAACGGACAAGACCGATATTGACATTTGATAAGATAAGTAAACATACCATTTTTATCTATTCTAGTCATATCATATAGTTGACCATAGGTCAAATCAATCTCAATTCTGAGTGGTTAGTATTCTAACTGGTTGTATTATTTGAGTTCTTTGACTTGTTCGTTACCAACTTACCCTACAGACTAGCCCATACTTACATCTTGGGAACTCGGTAGTATAATTGAGTGGGAGTGTTTATCATAGATATGAACATCTATAGCTTCTGATGAAGAAGTGAAATGATGGTTTCCTTTTAGTTTGGTTCAAGGTGTTAAATGATAGAGATCTCATTTCAGTAATTAAATTAGTTTACTAAAATATCATTTACAAGGAACTAAGTGTTCTAAGGATAAAATACAATGAGGGGTAAAACGGTATTTTAGTCCCATCTCATTGTAGACCGTCTATAGTGGATTGAGTGACAATTATGGTTGTAACAATGGATAATTAATAGCGTATCTATATTTGTTATAGAGCGTTCTATGAATTCAAGAGTGCGATTCCGAGTCTATAGTGGAGTCATGAGGAATTAATAAGTTAGTAAATTTATTTGTTAGATTTATGATAACTTATTGGAGCTGGATTTCATAGGCCCATGGTCCCCATTGTACCTTGGATAAAATTATCTAGATAGTCTCAATTAATTGATTTAATTATCAATTATTATCAAAGTTGACTAGGTCAATTTTAGATAGTTTCACAAAATTATGTAATTTTGAGAAGAAAAGAGAAATTTGGGCAGATTTATTAATTAAGATAAATTGGTATCTAAATTAATAAATAAGTTTAAATCAAGGTTCAAATTATAAATATTTAATTTGATAAAGGATTTAATTAATTAAATCAATAGAAAATAATACATGCCTAGATTTTATGTCCAATGAGCTTATAATCAAATAGGAAATTTCACGGGCCTAAAGCCCATGATAATTTTGACCCTAGGCTATTAATTGGCTATTATTTTATTGATTTTTTAATTAAATAAATGACCTAATTGAGTATATAAAAGGAGTGCTAACTGAAAGATGAAAACACAAGATCATAAGTTCAGAAGTCAAATTTTCTGACAGGTTTTAGATTCTCTCTAAACACTAGTCCTTTTCTAAGCCTCTTTGTTATTTTCTCTTCTTCTCTCTATATATATCTCATGTATTGAGAATTGCCCACACTAGTGTAGGTCATTCTAAAGATACTTTGGAAGACTATGAAGATTATAGAAGATCGGTTCAGTTTCTTGGTAATACTCTGCGACAGAAATAATACAAGGGTTTGAGAAACTGAAGAAATGACACATTCATTCCGCTGCGTATACTGTAAATATTCTTATCATTGTTTCTCTTTGAATTAAATTTTAGAAACATGTTCTAGGTTATCTCATATTAATTTGTTTAATATTAGATCTACATGAAAATAAATAAAGATCTTGTATAAGTTTTGCCAACAACTAGCCTTAGAGTCTTTGATAATCTTTATTTTCATGCATGAACATGTTAAAAATTGGATTATTTGATGTGTTTGAATAATTGGATGGTTTTTCACTTTTTTATGAAGCATATTGATTTTATGTGATTATTAGTAATTTTTTGGTTATTTTTTGTGTTTTCTATGCTATTAATTTTTATATATGTTTTATTTTGTGTAAAACATGTTAAAAATTAATTAAAAAATGGTTTTGGTTTGAAAAATTGCACAAATTCTTTTTCGAAAAAAATGTGGTCTAGCTGTCAGTCACGCGCGCGCACCCTCACGCCACCGCGCACATCAGCGCACACACGCGCATCACCTCCCTACGCACGCGTGCCTGCGCGCGTCCCTTGGCAGCAAGTGCAAAGCTACGCGTGCGCTCCTGCACGCACACCAGGCACCGTGAACAGTACCCGACGCGGGTTCTGTTCATCACCCTATTTTTTTTTAAATTAAAGAAAATTAAAAATTGTGGAAATTGATTATTTATAATCAAAACCAAAAATATCATTTTTTTTTTGCATTTAAAATTGTTTTTTAAAATAAAATATTTGTGTTAGTTGAGATTTAAATAATTAGATATTTTCTACAAAGAATCAAATTCAAATTTAAAAATAGACTAACAACTTAATTTTAAATCTTTTAATAAATTAAAATATTAGAATTAAGATATTAGATATTTTAGATATTTTCTTTTAAATTCTTTATATTTTTATAAAATCTTTATTTGAAAATCTAAATTTCGTTTTATTCTATAGCTTTTAATATTTAAATTATTTGAAATTTGAATATTGTTAGTTAGATATTTTTATGGATATTTGAATTTGATTAACTGTTTTGAGATATTTTAGGATTGTTATAACTATTTATATTTATTTTTTTAAATGGTTAAAGTATTAGCTAATAGTTGTAACAATACAAGATATTTTTTGAACAACAGTTAAGATTTTGATTTTAAAATTTAAAATTGGTTAAATTTTGAAAAATATCAATTTTTTCAACCAATTAATAAAATATTTTTTTAATAAATAGGATTTAAATTAACTTTGATTAATTTTTGATAAATCCTATTTAAATTAAATTAATATTTTTCTCAAATTAACCTAAAACCAAGTTAATTGTTGATAAATTTCATTTAAATTGATTTATTTTTTGTAAAAATTTAATTAATTTGATTTTTTTTGATAAATTCTAGATAATTAATTGTGGTATTTTTTCAAATGAAATAAATTGTGGCATTTTTGCATAAATTCGTATAATTGCTCATATAGTAACATGATTAGGCCCATCCAATTATAACATGTCTGTCTGCACTATATGTGGTATTTTTGCAGTTGGGCTTAGATGCATCTAGTGACCCATATGTTTGTTAGATATATGGATTTTTCCAAATAAAATATTCATAAAATGATAAGTTTTATTTGGGCCCATTCGAAAATGTAAAGTTTAAATTCCTCTCTTGTGGGTGATTCCACTTGTGAAGGCTCATTTGCTTTGCATGACTATAGGGGGCCTAATCAATTAATAACAATTATTAAAACGATAGTTTAAATTCATGTGTTTTGGACCTTGTATGGAAGATTGGGGCCCTTTGTAGTGGGAACGGCATATTGGACCCAGCCCTCCTCCATACAAGCCCAATTGTTAAGGCCCATTTGCCCTAGTTGGACTTAATTGTATATGTTCATTATATTAGTTAAACCCAAATATTGATTAGCAAAAAATTAATTCTAAATTAATTGAATTTGTTTCAATGTGACACTTTAGAATTAGTATTAAATTATAGGACATTGGTTTTAAAAATTTAATCTTTTCAATTTTTTTGAGAACCATAGTCATTAATTTTCTAAAAATAAATAATAAAAATTCTATTTTTGATTTTATAATGAGTTTATTTTAAGAATTATATTCGATCTCCACTGTTGGTTTAACACAGTCTATAACTTAATGGGGCCTCGAGATGCTTTGATTTGTCCCCCTACGGAAGGTGTTCATTAGTTATTTTGACAAGGTTAGATTTCGAAAGAAAGATAATTATAGGTCAAATTCTACTAGACTCACCCCTACCGTGACTACTAGGACTAAATCTATGATTATCAAAACCGTGGGTCTAGCTCATAAAATAAGAGATTTCGTTTTCTTATTCTAATCAAATAGTAGGTTGTTAATATTGGTGTCCATTATTAAATGAGTTTACAACTCTATTTAACTAGTGATATTTTTTACTCTCGCCAACCGGGACAAGGATATCATAGATTAGTTAATAACCTAAGGAAATAGAGATATGAATGTTTTGGTATTTTTTCTTATATCTTACATATTTTTTTTGTACATGTTGTGCTATTTCTTGAAATTTTGTGTGAATAGAAGTTTTATTGAGCAAATGTGATTGATTTCTATTTTATTGGTAATTTGTAGTATAATTATGGATGTGTCTACTCCCATCATTTCTCAAATTTCGATGGAGAAACTCACTGGAGAAAACTTCCTTAATTGGAAGCAGAATATCAACATAGAGTAGATTGGTGACAACTCCGAATTCATCATGATTGAGGAATCCCCAGAATGAGCATCGTCTCTGCACATACGTGATAACACCATGAATGCTCGGATGGAACTGTGTCCACATGTTCATGATCAACTCAACTATGGTGTGACGTAGCTTATGAACGAGCTTCAAACTTTCAAGTCTATCATGGGTGGACCTAGTAAGGTAGGAGAAAATAAGACTATTGATGTTGCTGCTAATCTAGCTAAGGCTGAAGCTAACCAAGCTTCGTCGTCGAAAGTTGGAAACAAGAGGAAAGGTGGACAAAACAACAACCCCAAGCTTGCAAAGGCTGCAAAGACGAGTGCACAACCAAGTGCACAGACACCTAAGGGGAAGAACAAGAAAGGTAAAGGTAAGTGCTTTCACTGCAAAGAGAATGGGCATTGGAAATGAGATTGCCCCAAGTTACTAGCAGCGAAAAACAAAGGTAATGAGTATAGTTCATTTATCTTAGAACACATGTGTTTTAGAGAATGATAAATCTGTTTGGATTATTGATTCTGGATCTACCAACCATGTTTGCAACTCTTTATAGCTTCTTGAATCATGGGAGGAAGTGGACGAAGGTGGCTTAAAGCTTAGAGTTGGGAATGGAGTGTTCGTTGCGGTCCAAGCTAGAGGAAGAGCTCGTCTGAAGTTCGTAAATAAACATTTAATTTTAAAAGATGTATTTTTTATTTTGGATTTTAGTAGAAATTTAATTTCAGTTTCCATGTTGCAATAAGAACAATTTGTTATGACTTTCACAAGTTCAAATATATCTATTTCCTTCAATGGATCACAATTGTGTATTGCATGTTTGGAAAACGGGCTTTATATTCTGCAACCTAACGAACCCCTCGCTCTCAACAATGATTTATTCAAAGTAGCTAAACCTAGGACCAATAAACGTCAAAAGACCGATAACGATAATATGATGTATTTATGGCACTTGAGACTAGGTCACATTGGCTATGATAGGATTAAAAGACTTACAAAGGATGACCCTTTGAGGAAACTCACCTTAGGTGAATTACCTATTTGTGAATCTTGTCTAGAAGGAAAGCTGACCAAGTGTCCATTCTCTACAAAGGGTGATAGGGCCATAGAACCACTTGGACTTGTTCATTCAGATGTTTGTGGACCTTTGAATGTATAAGCCAGTGGTGGTTTTGAGTATTTCGTTACTTTCATTGACGATTACTCTAGATACTCATGTCTTTACCTAATGCATAGGAAATCAGAAACATTTTCAAAGTTTCAGGAATTCCTAGCAATGGCTCAGAACCAATTAGGTAAAACGTTAAAGATCTTGCGATCTGATAGGGGTGGAGAATATTTGGATATGCAGTTCCAAGATTATTTAATTGAACTTGGGATTTTATCACAACTTACTGCCCTAGGTACTCCACAACAAAATGGTGTAGCGGAATGCCGGAACAGAACTTTATTGGAAATGGTTAGATGCATGCTTAGTTAGTCAACTCTACCAACTTCGTTCTGGGGACATGCAATTGAAACTGTGAACGACATTCTCAATGTTGTGCCATCTAAAACAATCGTCAAAACACCTTTAGAACGCTGGAATGGTCGTGAACCTACTTTATGCCATTGTAGAATTTGGGGGTGTCCCATCCACGTCCTGAGGAAAAAGAAAGGAAAGCTAGAACCGCAAACTGAAGTTTTCATGTTTGTTGGCTATCCTAAAGGTACTCGAGGTGGAATTTTCTATAGTCATTCAAGAAAGAAAGTGTTGACTTCTACAAATGCTACTTTTCTAGAAAATGACTATGTCCAAAACTTCAAACCTCGCAGCAAAGTAGTTTTATAGGAGATGGTTAAAGAATTGACTCCAACCAATGTTCCATCATCATTAACACGAGTTGAAGATGAAATTCCCACTCTTCATGTCCAACCGATGCAAATCAATTTCAAGGAAGAAGTACTGCTGTTCCTGAGCAAACAGTCACGGAGCCTCATCATAGAGGGAGGGTTTCTAGGAACCCAGTTCGCTATGGTTTGAATGGTGAAACCAATATGGTTGTTGGTGACACTAGTGATGATGATCCGTTGTCTTTCAAACAGGAAATGGCTAGCCCTGAAAAGGAACTATGGCTCAAAGCCATGAAACAGGAAATGGAGTCCATGTACTCAAATTCCATCTGGGATCTTGTGGAAGCACAAGTCCATTCGCATCCTCCTATGCATAGCAGTCGCTCTCGACTATGAGATCTGGCAAATGGACGTCAAGACAACTTTTCTTAATGGAAAGCTTGACGAAGTCATTTATATGGATCAGCCAGAATGCTTTAAAGTAGCTGGACAAGAAGGAAAAGTTTGCAAGCTGAATAGGTCCATTTATGGACTTAAGCAAGCTTCTCGTTCCTGTAATCTTAGGTTTGATGAAATAATAAAAAACTATGGACTTTGAACAAAATATTGATGCGCCTTGTGTTTACCAACTGAAGACAAATCAAATGGTGGTATTCCTGGTTCTTTGTGTAGATGATATCTTACTCATTGGAAACAATGTTAGGAAATTATCTGATGTGAAGAATTGGCTGAGCACTCAATTCTAGTTGAAGGATTTGGCTGAATCAAGTTATGTTCTAGGTATCCAGATCATCAGGGATAGAAAGAACAAACTTTTAGCTCTATCTCAAGCAGCTTACATATATAAAGTGCTTGAACGTTTCTCAATGAAAAATTCCAAGAAAGGGCATCTATCGCCCACCATGGAATTCATCATTCAAAGAAGCAGTCTCCCTAGACTCCTGAAAAGGAAGATGCAATGAGAAAAGTTCCTTACGCATCTGTAGTTGGAAGTCTGATGTATGCCATGTTGTGTACTATACTAGATATCTGCTATGTAGTGGGAGTAGTGAGCATGTATCAGTCAAACCCAGGACTAGAACATTGGATAGCATTTAAGCATATCCTAAAGTATTTAAGGCGTACTGGGGATTATATGTTAGTCTACAAGGGTGGTGTACTGAACCCTGTAGGCTACACTGATTCATATTTTCAGACTGATGTTGATGACAGGAAGTCTACTTCTGGAATGGTGTTTACTCTTGGGGGTGGAGCTGTGATATGGAGATGCGTAAAGCATTCTGCAATCTCAGATTCCACCATGGAGGCTGAGTACATAGCCGCGTCAAAAGCAGCTAAGGAAATAGTCTGGCTAAAGAAGTTCTATTCGGATCTTGGTGTTATTCCAGAAATGGATAACCCACTTGTGTTGTTTTGTGACAATACAGGAGCGATAGCCAACTCGAAAGAACCTCATAGTCACAAGAGGAGTAAGAATAAAGAAAGGAAGTAACACATTATTCAAGAATATGTGACCAGTGGAGACGTGAAGGTTATGAAAATTGCAACTGAAGCTAATCTTGCAGATCCGTTTACAAAGACACTACCGGAAACTACATTTGATAAGCATATCAAGGAAATGAGATTAGAAGAATTAAGGCACTAGTTTCAATTAGTGCAAGTAGGAGTTTGTTGTGGTTTTATGCCCTAATTAAAATCCAATTTCTTTGTAATCTAATTTATTATCAATTAAAGAATAGAAATCATTTTTTGATTTGGTCAATCACTTTGCTCACATGTTTTATTTTCATGATTATTTGTTTAATATAAACTTCCATTAAATCCCGAACATATAGCTAATCGTATTTATAGTGACGTAATCGCAGTGGAATATAAATATGATTATCTGTTCAAAATAATTTAGTCCTAAGATTAGTCAGTGCACAGGATTTACACTGACTAGCCAATCTACGATAAGATCTACTTATATATTGTGGTGTTATGTTCTTTCTAGAACATTAGCAAAGTAGATAAGATCGGATGTATTTGTTACATCGGACCGGACCAATATTGACAGTTGATAAGATAAGTAAGCATACCATTATTGTCTATTCTAGTCATATCATATAGTTGACCATAGGTAAATTCAATCTCAATTCTGAGTGGTTAGTATTCTAACTGATTGTATTATTTAAGTTCTTTTACTTGTTCATTACCAGCTTACCCTATGGACTAGGCCATACTTACATCTTGGGAACTCGATAGTATAATTGAGTGGGAGTGTTAATCATAGATATTAACATCTATTGCTTCTAATGAAGAAGTGAAACGATAGTTTCCTTTTAGTTTGGTTCAAGGTGTTAAATGATAGAGATCTCATTTCAGTAATTAAATTAGTTTATTGAAATATCATTTACAAAGAACTAAGTGTTTTAAGGATAAAATAGAATGAGGGGTAAAACGGTATTTTAGTCCCATCTCATTATAGACCGTCTATAGAGGATTGAGTGACAATTATGGTTGTAACCATGGATAATTAATAATGTATCTATATTTGTTATAGAGCGTTTTATGAATTTAAGAGTGCAATTTCGAGTCTTTAGTGGGGTCACGAGGAATTAATAAGTTAATAAATCTATTTGTTAGATTTATGATAACTTATTGGAGCTAGATTTCATAGGTCCATGGTCCCCACTGTAGCTTGGATAAAATCATCTAGATAGTCTCAATGAATTGATTTAATTATCAATTAGAATTATCAAAGTTAACCAGGTCAATTTTGGATAGTTTCACATAGTTATACAATTTTGAGAAGAAAAGAGAATAATGGCATATTTATTAATTAAGATAAATTTGTATCTAAATTAATAAATAAGTTTAAATCTAGGTTCAAATTATAAATAATTAATTTGATAAAAGATTTAATTAATTAAATCAATAGAAAATAATACAGGCCTAGATTTTATGTCCAATAGGCTTATAATCAAATGAGAAATTTCACGGGCCTAAAGCCCATGATAATTTTGACCTAGGGTTGTTAATTGGCTAATATTTTTTTTAATTAAATAAATGACCTAATTGAGACTATAAAAGGAGTGCTAACTGAGAGATGAAAACACAAGTTCATAAGTTAAGAAGTCAAATTTTCTGATAGGTTTTAGATTCTCTCTAAACACAAGTCATTTTCTAAGCCTCTTTGTTATTTTCTCTTCTTCTCTCTATATCTATCTCATGTGTTGAGAATTGTCCACTCTATTCTAGGTGATTCTAAGGATACTTTGGGAGACTGTGAAGATTATAGATGATCCGTTCAGTTTCTTGGTAATACTCTGCGACAGAAAGGATACAAGGGTTAGAGAAACTGAAGGAATGACTCATTCATTCCGCTGCATATACTGTAAGTATTCTTATCATTGTTTCTCTTTGAATTCAATTTTAGAAACATGTTATAGGTTATCTCATATTAATTTGTTTAATATTAGATCTACATGAAAATAAATAAAGATTATGTATAAGTTTTCCCAATAACAACACCCTAGATGGCCATGCCATGGCGGTTTTCATTCAACATGCTTGTTGCCGTTCGACCCACATTCAACATGCTAATCGCCGTTCCCGGTCTTAGCCAATCCTGTCCTTCGCCAATCAGTCATAATCACACAAACTTGGCATAACAAATTATGATACTCATAGATAACATTAAATACAAATAATTAGGGCATGCTCTGCTCTATAGGCACAAACAGTTTTCTTACCTGTGCCTTGGGCTGACCGTATAGTGCGATCCCGAGCACGAGCCCCTAAACCGGAGCCTTAGCGGTAACACCTAGTCACAACGCAATAATAATAAATATCCATGAAGCCCTAAACCAATTAAAAACTTCAGAATAATATTCGAACCCCTAGGACATCGAATCCTATTAAAATGGGAAGTAGAATCCTTCCCGAGCCCTTACATTTGAGTTACCAAACTTAAAACCCTGTTTTGGCCATTTCCCCAAAATTTGAGTCGCGGCCTAGCCCCCCTAGGGCAGCAATGCGCTACAAGTCAGAGAGCCCCAAGGATTTCTCCTGGGAGACATGGGCCACGTGCGCCTCAACCTGCGTCGTGGCACATGAACGATTTCAAAGACCCTAAGGTCTTCTGGGTTCATGTGGGCCGCGACGCCTGAAGAACAGGGCCGCGACTCGAGCTCCAGAACCCTTAATTGCCTGCATTTTTCGTCAAGCCAAATCTACAAAAGTCCACCCAAATGAGTACCTAAACCCAAAATTGCATCAAGAATCCATATCAATACAACATGATCAGCGTAACTACCCGAAATACTTCTCCATAGACTCACAAAAACTCAAAATCAAACCTAAAGTTTATATCTCAAGAAAACCTCTAACTAAAGCAGAAAGTCATGAAGAAATCAAGATTTACACCTTACCTCAGTGATGATTTTGATCCTCAGCTGCCTCAGACTTCCTCCTAGGTTGATTTCCCCAAGTTCCCAGCCTCAAATCCTCAGCTAATTTCCCATGAGTTCCACCAAAATTTTCAAGCCTTAGTGAGAGAGAGAGAAACGTGACAAAGAAAGAAGAAGGGGCTGAAAGGCTAAGTGTTTCTTTTTTTCTTCTGATTGAGTCTAGAGTCCAAACTCTCTATGTATATCACTTGCACTACAATAACCAAATTGGCCCTACATTAACTCCTAGCCCATTAATACCACCTATGGCAATGCCCTCATTCGCAACATTCTCGCTAATTCCTCGAGTATTCCAATAAATCCCCAATTAGTCCCCGACATACACAAATAGTCGCTAAATGTAACGCCCTGGATAGCCAGGACCGTTACACTGTGTACATATAAAAGTACAAGAACTGCTAATCAAGTCATCAGTTTAAAAATGTGTCACTAAACATGTATGAGCTAGGGTTAAAAAGGTTTTTGGTCTCAAAAGTTTCATTTTATATAATTAAGTTGTTATATACATGGGATCCCAAAAGAACAGAGTTAAAAGTTGGTTTACAGACTTCCAAAAATACACAAACAACTGTTAGCCATACTAAGGCAAAATAGACAATCTCTGGGTCTCGCGTCCCTGCCTAAACCTCAGCCGTGGCGGCCGAGCAGCTGATCATGTACATTCTGCCTGCAGAGCTCTCCAATCAAGGCTAATCCAGCTTACCCTTGCCTTTACTTGCACCACGTAGCACCCGTGAGCTAGGGCCCAGCAAGAAAACATTATGTGCAACACAAGCAGCAATAACAGATAACAACTCAACAAGCATGAACTCTCATCATATAATCCACATTAATCAATTAGCATAAATTCAGAATCATGCATACAATCAAACACTTATAACATTCATATCACATAATAATTAGGGCCGACGACTTAGGCCGCACCCTCTGTTTAACCCACTGACTCTGGCCCGCTTAAACCGAGCTCAGCGCATATTAAGCTGTCCTTGGCTACCAGTGGCCAAGCCGCGCCCTGTGCGCTAGTGTAAGCCTTGGCACCCCTAGGCCGTTGGTTCACTAAATAGCTTGCATGGCATAATACCATCTTTTTAAGCATACACAATAGGGAACCCTTAGTCCCATTACATATATTCAACCAGAACTCACACTTCTTAAACTTAGCGTACAACTGATGCTCCCTCAACCTCTGTAGAATCTACCGGAGATGCTGCTCATGCTCTGCCTCTGAACTGGAGTAAACCAAGATGTCGTCGATGAAGACAATGACGAACTGATCCAAGAAGTCCTTGAACACCTTGTTCATTAAGTCCATAAAGGCTGCTGGGGCATTGGTCAGACCAAAAGATATGACCAAGAACTCATAATGCCCATACCGTGTCCGGAAGGCCATCTTCGGTATATCCTCGTCTTTGATCCTCAGCTGGTGATAACCAGATCGAAGATCAATCTTTGAGAACACTGTCTTTCCCTGCAGCTGATCGAATAAGTCATCAATCCTTGGCAGAGGGTACTTATTCTTAATAGTCAGCTTGTTCAATTCTCTGTAATCTATGCACATCCTCAAAGTCCCATCCTTCTTCTTCACAAACAACACTGGAGCGCCCCATGGCGAATAACTAGGCCTGATGAATCCCAAATCTAGAAGTTCTTGCAACTGTATCTTCAACTCTTTCAGTTCTGCTGGTGCCATCCTGTACGGTGTCCTAGAAACTGGTTCTGTCCCCGGTGCTACCTCAATCTCAAACTGAATCTCCCAGGGCGACGACAACCCTGGCAGATCCTCAGGAAATACATCTAAAAACTCACACACCAATCTGGTCTCTCTCGGCCCTGCCGGCATTACTCTAGCAGTATCCACTACACTGGCCAGAAAGCCTATGCATCCCCCCTGCAACAAGTCTCTGGCTCTCAATGCTAAAATCATGGGTACGTGGGGTCCACATACTGCACCCACCAAAACAAAAGGGTCCTCGCCCTCAAGCTCAAAAGTAACCATCTTCTTCCTACAGTCAATCGTAGCCCCATATCTAACCAACCAGTCCATCCCCAAAATCATGTCAAAATCCTCCATATCTAATTCAATCAGATCCACCGAGAGTTCCCTACTATCAATCATCACTGGCAGTGCCCTAATCCATCTCCTAGAAACTACTAGTTCCCCTGTAGGCAATAAAGTCCCAAACCTTGCAGTCCGATACTCACTAGGTCTACACAATCTTTCAATCACTCTGCTAGAAACAAAGGAATGTGTAGCACCAGAATCAATCAGTACTGTAAAAGGAAAGCCAGCGCTAGAAAACTGACTTGTCACTACCGAGGGACTAGCCTTGGCCTCTGCCTGAGTCAAGGTGAATACTCGAGCTGGAGTCAAGCTATCCACCTTTCCTGCGTCACCTTTCTTCATTGTTGGGCAGTCTTTCCTGAGATGTCCTACTGCCCCACACACACTGCATGCCTTGGCCTGACACTCGCCCAGATGGCGTCTTTTACACCTCGGGCACTCTGGATAAGTCTGCCATGCCTCACTGCCACCCTGATGGCCACCCTGACCACCCCGACCCATCCTATCAGGACCAGCAGTGGTTGAAGTGTCAGGAGCCTTTCTCTTAAATTCATTGGGCCCTCCACCCCTACCTGTCCCTAAATAAGGAGGTACCGTTCTACGGCCTTTGCGCCTCACCGCACTTTCCCTCCATATCTTGTTCTTCCCTTCCTCAGCGGTAAGAGCCTTCTCAATGGCCTGGGCATAAGTTGTTCCTCCAGGTACCGTTGTGATCCTAACATCCCGGGCTATCATAGCATTAAGCCCTCTAATACATCGATCTTGCCTAGCAGCATTAGTAAGCACAAGATCTGTTGCAAACTTCGCAAGCCTATCAAATTTTAGGGCATACTCAGTAACAATCATACTGCCATGCACAAGACTCACAAACTCATTGACCTTTGCTGCCCTGACAGCAACATTGTTGTACTTCTAACTGAACAAGTCTCTGAAACCTTCCCAACTTAAAGTAGTAACATCCCTGGTCTGCGTTGCCACCTCCCACCAAATGCGAGCATCCTCCCTCAACATATAAGTGGCACAAGGCACCCTATCATGCCCCTCTATTCTCATAAAATCCAGAATCATAGTAATCATAGTTAGCCATTGCTCGACTTTCAATGGATCCGGTCCACCCTCGAAGATTGGGGGTTGTTGTTTCCTGAACCGCTCATATAACGACTCCCATATGTTACCAACCTCCCCTGACTTCACAACTGGTACCACTGCAGGTGGTACAACAGGGGCAGCACTCCCTGATGGAGCCTGCTGTCGCAGAATACAGATCTGCTCGTCCTGACTCCATAATCGAGCCTGCATATCTGCCATTAACTGCTGCCAGTTCTCAGGGATTGACGGAGGATTCTGGCCTTGATCATCACTCCCGGTCCCGGACCTAGTGCCGGCTAGTCGTGTAGATTTTCTTGGACGCATAGCTATCCAAGTCAATCTGCAAATAATGACTTGACAGTCAGACCATTATGACAGGGTAAAAAAACTTCTCCAAGATCCACCAAAAGAACATAACCAATCACAAACAATCAACATATAAGCATCCATTCTCATGCATTGGCTGCTAATAAGCATGCCTCCAATCTCATTACACAATAACTATAAAACAGACATACGTCCATGCACAATATACAATTAATCATCCATATATTCATTTACATGCATGACAATGCTAATAAACATGCCTCAATATTCTCACACAACAGTCAAGGGCCAGGCCCTATCAGTATCTCATGCTTCCTAGTAATCCAGTAAATAACAACATTCATAACTCATTTTAGGCACATAAGCACATAAACATATATATACATTACCGAACCCTGATTTGAGCTTGTCTCTAGTAGCGAATGTACATGTCCAGCCTGTCTTCAGGAACCCTAAAACCTAGGACGCTCAGATACCAAGTTGTAACGCCCTGGATAGCCAGGACTGCTACACTATGTACATATAAAAGTGCAAGACCTGCTAATCAAGTCATCAGTTTAAAAATGGGTCACTAAACATGTATGAGCTAGGGTTAAAAAGGTTTTTTGTCTCAAAAGTTTCATTTTATATAATTAAGTTGTTATATACATGGGATCCCAAAAGAACAGAGTTAAAAGTTGGTTTACAGACTTCCAAAAGTACACAAACAATTGTTAGCCATACTAAGGCAAAATAGACAATCTCTGGGTCTCGCAGCTGATCAGATGGCTACTTACATAGCCAAAATAGACAACCGTGGCGGCCAAGCAGCTGATCATGTACATTCTGCCTGCAGAGCTCTCCAATCAAGGCTAATCCAGCTTACCCTTGCCTTTACTTGCACCACGTAGCACCCGTGAGCCAAGGCCCAGCAAGAAAACATTATGTGCAACACAAGCAGCAATAACAGATAACAACTCAACAAGCATGAACTCTCATCATATAATCCACATTAATCAATCAGCATAAATTCATAATCATGGATACAATCAAACACTTATAACATTCATATCACATAATAATTAGGGTCGACGACTTAGGTTGCACCATCTTTTTAACCCACTGACTCCGGCCCGCTTAAACCGAGCTCAGTGCATATTAAGCTGTCCTTGGCTACCAGTGGCCAAGCCGCGGCCTGTGCGCTAATGTAAGCCTTGGCACCCTTAGGCCGTTGGTTCACTAAATAGCTTGCATGGCATAATACCATATTTTCAAGCATACACTATAGGGAACCCTTAGTCCCATTACATATATTCAACCAGGTGCAATTTTCTCACCTTTGATCTTTGCGGTTTCGGATTACGAGCAACGCTCCTCAAGCACGATCCGTTCCCGAGCCTAAGCTTTTATCACCTAGTCACAACCAAGGTATAGGGTTCCATTAATATTAAAATTAGGCTTTCTGATTACAAAACTAACTTCTAGGAATCCGAATTCCACCAAGCACGGTGGTGGAACCGACCCCGAGCATTCTAGACCACATTCCTATGCCTAAAATCCCCAAAAGTTCAAGTGAACAACTAAGGGCTGCGACCCTTGAAGCTTAGCCACGGCCCTAGCCTCAAAACAGAACCAAGGAACACCCTAGCAAAGACACGCGCTGCGGCCCTTGCAATGGGCGCTGCGGCGCTCACCCTTGGCCGAGGCCCCTTGGCTCATCTTTGACTAGGGCCGAGGCCCCTTGGCTCATCTTTGATTAAGGCCGCAGCGCTCTAGAATAGAGCCGCGGACCTTCCCTTCGAGCCCAGAAAACCCACCATTTTCAACATCTAAACCTCATCCAAAGCCATCCCAAAGCTTCCCATTTCAACACCCAATAACCCCAACACTTTCAGAGCAAGTTAAGCCACACAATTCAATAGAAAATTCAGCCTCCAACTCATAGAAATCACACTCTTAATTCCTGAAACTTAAGAACATAAGCATTCAAAGCTAACCAGTCAAAAACTCAAATTCAAACCTCTAATTCGTGAATTAAAGCTTACCTCTTCAGTTTGATCCTTTCTCTATTCAAAACCCAGCTAGTTCCAAAGTTTTCCAGCTCAAATTCCACCCTAAACATCAATGGTGCAAACACCTCAATACCCAGCTGAGAACTCAGAATTTTAAACCAAAGAGAGAGAAATCCCTGCTTACCTTAATGTTGATTCAATCCTTGGATGAGTCTTGAATTAAGCCTCAAAGTTTCAGCCTCAATTCCCACTGAATTCCCAAAAATCTTCAGCTCCAATTCTCAGAAATTTTCCTCTATTTTTCCCTTGTGGTCTTTACTTAGTTCCTTGAGGGAGAGAAGGATAAGCTGAAAAAATAGAGTCAGTTTATTTCCTTCTAAGGGTTTCCTTAAGTTTATCTTATTTGTTAAGTTAATCCCAAGGCTCGGTGTGCCGGAACGTCCCCGAGGCCAAAACGGTAAAATCCCCCAATATTCCCGCCTAGACTTCCTAACCTCAAACATATATCCATATATTTATTTTCATAACCCAATAGTCCAAATAACTACTCGATACCTAAAATACCCCTGACTTATCCAAAGTCAGCTGTTAAGCCCTATTGTGACCTTTCCCCGCTAACTAGCCCTAGGATCGCCTCAAGTCGTGCTCTGCATACCTACCCACATAATAATGTGGTTCTCACAATTATCATATATACATATCACGTTAATACCAATATAATCACACAAGCATTATTAATCATATAATTATGCATTTAAATCTATAAAATCATTCAATTCACATTAAACCCAATAATGCCCTCCCGGCACACTAATCAAGGCCCTTAAGCCTCATTAGCGAATTTGGGGTCGTTACAGTAAATCTCTACCCGTTACCCCATATATCCTTAACACGTACTACATTCCCAAAATACCCCTAGGCCCACCTCGAGCCGGGAATTTGACCCCATTGTGATTGTTCAGCTAATCCGTTTCGTAGGACCGCGTCAGACCCCACATCTCAAATATATCTCCACAATACTGTGCTCTAGACATATCACACACACACTCACACATATATATACCCTCAACCGATCAAAAATTACAAATATTCCCATAACAACACGATTGGGCCCACATGCATATTTAATTCACCTAAACATGCATATCTAGTCATATAATGATTTAATTCAACTAATCACGTAGTAATACACATATATCACTATTAATCATGTAGTAATACAATTAATTCAATTATTGCCCTCTCAGAATGCTAATCAAGACACTAAGCCTTATTAGCAAATTTGGGCGTTACTTATCCCCTCCTTATAGAAATTTCGTCCTCGAAATTTACCTAAATACTTCGGGATATCGATCCCGCAATTAGACTCAAGCTCTCAAGTTACCTCTTCCACCTTGTTGTTTCTCCATAGCACTTTCACTAAGACAATGGTCTTGTTCCGCAAGACTTTATCGTTCCGATCTAGGATCTGAACTGGCTTCTCCTGATAAGAAAAATCTTTGTCCAACTCCAGGTTTTAATAACTCAGCACATGTGTTGAATCTGATACGTACTTCTAAAGCATAGACACATGAAATACGTTGTGAACCCCTGAAAAGCTGGAGGCATAGCCAATCTTTAAGCCACCTCTCCAACCCCTTCCAGAATCTCAAAGGGGCCAACAAACCTAGGGCTTAACGTGTCTTTCACTCCAAACCATTTCACTCCTCTGAAACGAGAAGCTCCAAGAAACACATGATCACCGACTAGAAACTCTACACTCCTGCATTTCAACTCCGAGTAACTCTTTTGTCTACTTTGGGAGGTGGGCATTCGAGCTCTAATATTATTTTCTCTCTTCGTTAATCCTCTGCATGACCTTAAGACCTAAGTATTTTCGCTCACCCATCTCATCCCAATGAATGAGTGATCTGCACTTCCTCCCATAAAACATTTCATACGAAGCCACTCTGATAGTTTCCTGATTGCTGTTATTATAAGGAAACTCAATCAAAGGGAGATTCTTACTCCAAGATCCCCCAAAGTCCAAAACACAGGCCTGCAATTGCGTACCCATAGCCTTCTGCAGGCTCTCCCAAAACTTAGAGGAGAAGGTGGGTTCCTGGTCAGATACTATCAACCTCAGAGCCCCATGGACTCGTACAATCTCTTTTATATACAACTCAACGTACTGCTCCAGTGTATAAGTTGTTTAACATGCAAAAAGTGAGCTGATTTGGTGTACCTATCCATAATCACCCACACAGAAACATGTTTCCCCACTGTCCTCAACAATCCAACTATGAAGTCCATGGTGATATCTTCCCATTTCCACTATGGAATCCCTAAAGGCTGCATCAACCCTGCTGGCCTTTGATGTTCAACCTTCACCTGCCGGCAGGTTAAACACTTGGCCACATAATCCACCATGTCCTTCTTCATCCCTGGCCACCAACACAGAGTCCATAGATCTTGGTACATCTTCATCGTATCCGGATGTAAGGAATAGGAAGTGGTATGAGACTCATCCAGAATCTCTCTCCCAATACCTGAATCCATAGGAATGCAAGTCCGACCTTTATACCTTAATAGATCTACCTCTGAAATAGAAAAGTCTCTAGCCAATCCCGCTAAGACATCCTCCCTGTAGATCCTCCTTCTGCGCTTCTTTGATCCTCTCAAGGAGTGTGGACTGAAGAGTAATATTTGCTAGCTAACCAAATACCAATTGAATTCTCGCTCTCATCATCTCTTTAGCTAACTTTTCTAATATCTGTATCGAACTGAACAACTGCTCTGGCCCCTTCTGACTCAATGCATCGGCCACCATATTGTCCTTTCCTGGATGGTACAAAATCTCATAATCGTAGTCCTTCACTAACTCCAACCAACGCCTTTGGTGCATATTCAAATCCTTTTGAGTGAACAAATACTTCAAACTTTTGTGGTTGGTGTATATTTCACACTTTTCTCCATATAGGTAGTGCCTCCATACCTTTAGTGCGAATACCACTGCTACTAGTTCCAGATCATGAGTGGGATACCTCTGTTCATACTCCTTTAGCTATCTAGATGTTGAGGCTATCACCTTTCTAGCTTGCATCAATATACACCCCAAACCCTGCCTTGAAGCATCGCAGTAGACTACAAAATTTTCCTTGTCTAATGGTAGACTCAATACTGGAGCGGTGATCAGTCGGCGCTTCAACTCCTTAAAAATGTTATCACATCTATGTGTCAAGACATACTTGGTCTTCTTACACGCGAGCTCAGTCAACGGTGTGGCTATTCTGGAGAATACCTCAACAAAACGCTGATAATACCCTATTAATTCCAAGAAACTACTAACCTCTGGTACATAGCTCGGCCTCGGCCAATCTCTCACTGCCTCTATCTTGGGTGGGTCCAATAGAATCACTTCCTTATTGATCAAGAAAATAGATATACGCAAGTGCACGCAATCGATCCAAGTAATATAGATGATAAATAAAGTATCGTTCCCACGAAGACTATTTTCCAATTACCACTAATTGTTCTTTTAATTTCTATTTGGCGACCAAAGTTTAGATAAATGAATTTAATTTTAAAATTATAAATAACTAAGAACAAGAATCACCAATTACAAGATGAAAATCACTATTAAAAAGACCTGGGGTGTTAATTTCATCAACTTTTCATTATACTAATTTTATTAGTCAGTTATAAAATTATTTCCTTCTATTCTAATAGTAGGTTAACATAAATCGATTCCTATTCTTTTTCAAGATATAAGATCTCATCCTATATGTAGATTTTCTTCATCTCTGTGATAAACTTAAACATATAGCAGGCATTAAGCATGGAAACCTAATTACTACACAAGTCATACAGGTACTGTAATGCCCCAAATTTCCTAATAAGGTTTAGGACCTTGATTAGGAGATCGGGAGGGCCTTAATTGATTTATTATGCTATTAAATGATTATATGCATGTTTATGTAAATTATATTATTATATGATGATAAATTCATGCATATGGGTCCACATTTAATTATAAGGGCATTGTGGTAATTTGGACCGTTGAGGGCATAATTGTATATTTTCATGCATGTGGGTGAATTATAAATAAGACCACATTATAATGTGGATTTGTTCGAGCCATTTGGCATGAGACGATCTTTGAATGTAAGTTCTCGGTCTGGTCATAACGAGATTAATTTCGAGGCTCAGGGTGAGTCTCGGGGTGGTTTGATGATTACAACATTACCAGGAATTAAAGGGTAATGGGATATGATTTATTAGCATTTGAGAATGTTGAGAATAACGGGAATTGGAGGGTGTTAATTATGATTAACGAGATAGGCGCAAAAGGACGGTTTTGCCCTTGGTGGCCTTAAGAGGATTTTAAATGACCTAGGGGCATTTTGGTCTTTTGACCTTAAGGATAAATATAACCCTTATGCTGCAGCAAAAACAGAGAATCACTTCTCTTCTCTCCCGTACATCATTTCTCTTCCATTGCTCTTTGAATTTTGAAGCTCTTTTTGAGGAACCAAGCCTTGACGGTTTTGGGTTGTGCTCTACCATTGAAAAGGGTGTGTTAATGTGATTGAGGTGAGTTTTTAGCCATTAAATCTCTTGTTCTTGCTCTGTTTTTCTATTTTAGTTTCAGCTGGATTTTGAGGTTGATAATGGGATTTGATGGGAGTTTTTGACTAGGGTTACTTGGGTTGTGATGCCTAGGACATGTGTAGATGGGTTTTGGGTTCAGTTGGGGATTTAAAAGGTGTTTGGAAGCTTTTGAATTAGGTTTGAAATGGAGGATTCGAAGGAGGATGAACCAGGGCCATTTCTGCCTAGTCCTAGCACCATAGCGCCCAAAGGGTAGTGCTACAGCGCTAGCAAGGGCAAAATGCCCCTGGTTGTAGCGCTGGGGTGCTAGGGGGGTAGCGCTGTAGCACTACCCTATTTTCTCAGATGCATGTTTTGGGTATTTTTAAGGGCTTTTGGCTTGGGGTTTCAATTCCTAAGGTTCGGGATCGAATCTACTCACCGTTTGGGTACAATTCGGGGTCCCGGGATTGAGGTTTAGGTCAAGACCCTTTTATTATGGATTTCATTAATCGAAGATTGTATTTGGTTATGACTAGATGAACGTTAAAGAATCAAAGGATCGATCATTCTCAAGGGCCGTTTTTAAAGTATTTCTCGCTCGAATCAGAGGTAAGAAAACTGCACCCCTTATGTGACATGCATGGTTATAATTGAGGCATTTTGAATGATTAAATGTGGACATTAATTGCATATCAAATGCTTAGCAAATATTGCTCACTCGTGAATGGCACTGACTTATTAATCAGAATCGGAAATTATGACGGTATTAACTGTGAAGCTGTGACTTACTAGTCAAGTTCGGTAGTAGTACCGAGCACGGGTCGTATAGCATTGACTTATGAGTCAAGGACAGTTTTAGCATGTTTAATGCAAGCCGATAAAGATTAGATCTAATCGACATCTGCATTGAATGACTCATCATGAGCATTAATGTTGGACCGACCTCAAGTTCGATGAAAACTAAATGCACTTGTCTAGTCTAAAGGCTAGTTACTTAGAGCCAGAGCCGGAAAGGCTAAGGTGACCTACACATCACATGGATAGGAGGGTATGGGACCTCCGAGATGGACTTATCAATCACCTGACCGAGATAGACTTATCAGTCATCTGACCGAGATGGACTTATTAGTCATCTATTCTAGATGGACTTATCGGTCATCTAACCGAGATAGACTTATCAGTCATCTGACCGGGACAGACTTATCAGTCATCTGACTGAGACGAACTTATTAGTCATCAGATTGAGATAGACTTATTAGTCATCTGACCAAGATAGACTTATCAGTCATCTGACCGGGATAGACTCATTAGTCATTTGACTGAGATGGACTTATTAGTCATCTGACTGAGATGGACTTATTAAACATCTGATTGAGATAGACTTATCAGTCATCTGATTGAGACGGACTTATCAGTCGTCTATTTAGAGAGTGACTTATTAGTCAGCAGTTCAAAGAATGACTTATTAGTCATCTACTTCAGAGAGACTTATTAGTCATCTACCTCAGAGCGAGAGACTTATTAGTCATCTACTCAGAGCGCAGGACTTCACAAACATGTATTTGTACCTGCTTGCATGCATGAGTAGAGTTATTACTACTAGGCATGCCTATTATGATTTAGTAACATGTTATTACTTGTTCATGAGCATATTGAGTTTTCTTGCTGGACTTCGGCTCACGGGTGCTATGTGGTGCAAGTAAAGGAAAAAGAAAGTTGGACCATCCTTGAGTTGAAGAGCTTAGGTGACGATGTGTACATATGCGGCTGCTCGACCGCCACGGCCGAGGGTTTATAGAGGAACTAGGGTTAAACCCTATTTTGCCGCTTAGGTTGGCTGGTTGTAAATATTTTGTTGTAATAAACCTTTAAATTATATTTTTAGGATCCGAATGTATATAGTAAACGTTTTATCTTAACCAAAATTTTTAATCCTAAACTGCTAATCATACTTAGTTACACAATTATGGCCAAATGACTCGATTAGCGAGTTTAGCAATGTTTAAAAGGCTCACCGTAACGGTCCCTGGAGTTTAGGGCGTTACCGGTACTTTCGTCCAATATGCAACCTATGTCTATATAATGATAGCATATTCAATTCTCATCTTTCGAATTTTGAATCAAAATCATAAATCAAGCAAGTATTGATCAAGTATTTACTAGCATTAAACACACATTATATAGATTAGAATAGAGAAGAAAAATCAATAGAACATCATAATTAAATAAGATAGAAATCCAAGTGACTACATTAAACCCTAGATAAAATTGTTTAGTTCATATCAGACATGACTAAATCAACAAAATAATAATTCAAAAACATAAGATTCACAAACTTAAAGAGAGAAGAAAAATATAAAAATGCAAAGTCACTAGTCTAAGAGTCAAAATGAGTCTTTAAAAACGTAATTAAAAACTAACATAATGACCTAATTAATCCCTAAATATGAATTTATAGTAAAAAAATTACAAGAGCTTTGTTTTTCATATGTAGGTCACGACTTGGCCTTTTCTGGGTTGCAGCCCGTGTTAATTTTTGAGCCATTTCGCTGCTGTGATAGTCTTCAAGCACCGCGACTCAAGTATATCAATTCACAGCCCGTGTCCAGAATTCCCCTTTATTGAGCCTCTGACTTTGCCTTTGCCTTAAGTTGCGGCTCTAATTGCCTCCATAATTCATGCGTTTCTAACTAGCCTTGAGTCGCGACTTGTAAGCCTAAGTCGCGACTCTAATTCCATTTTTTTTCTCAAATTTCTTCTCTTCATCAAAAACAGACTTTTAATCGTCCTTAGCATCATTTCGAGTCCAAAAACCGCCAAGACCATCATTTTTCCACCATTTTCACTTCTTTTTAATTTTTTCTCGTGATTCACCACACCAACCTACAACCAAGACAAACAAAAGTGTAATCTTGCATAAAATTCACATAAAGACTCAAAATTACCACAAAAAAACATTCTAAAATGACACTAAAATGAAGCTATAACTTACTCAAAATTTGGCCCAAAAATGTCACTTCGGGAAAATAGAACTCACATTTATTGAACTTAGCATATGGCCTGTGCTCTCTTAGCCGCTGTAGTACCAAATTAAGATGTTGCTCTTGTCAGATCTCTGATTGGGAGTACACCAGTATATCATCGATAAATACGATCATAAACTTATCCAAGTAATCCCTGAAGACCCAATTCATCATGTCCATGAAGGTTGCTGGGGCATTAGTTAATCCAAAGGACATGACCAAGAATTCATAATGTCCATACCTCGTACGGTGAGGAGCTCGAGCCTTTTCCTCCTCATATTGCAACAGCTCTGTATCTCGTTGGCTTCAGGATGCCAACTATTCCCACATATAATACAACCAATGATCCGTCCAACCACATTGGGACCTTCAACACTCTGATGATGGCCCACAACATGAGCCTTGACTTGGGGTGCGTTCTATTCCCAGCTACATTAACTGGACCAGCCAAGTTGTGGTTCAACAAGTATAAGAAACACTCAATCACTTCCTGGAAAAAGTTATCCTTTGAGTTCAAGACAAGGTTGAGGATGGAGTGAACGCTGACTCATTGGCCAACATTAAGCAACAACTCAGTGAGTCCTTGAAGGCCTACCTCAATCAGTTTGCTAATGTAGTGGCCTGAGCTAGAGACGCTGATGTCAGTGCCATGCCCATGGCCTTGAGAACAGGAATCATTGTAGGAGGAGATTTATGGAAGGAGCCCCAAAGGCAAGGAGTGTAACCCACTAGACACTGGTTCAACCTGCTAGAGTGGTGGCGGATGCTGTAGCTACGACTCAACCCGTCACCTAGAAAATCAGGCGTGGGGTAATAAACAAAAAGGGAATGGTGAGGGCGACCAGAATGGGTCCAAGAAAAATAAGCACATGGATAGATATACCTCAATCTACACTACCTATACTGATTTAACAGTCACGCAAGATCTTATTTATTTAGCTAATTCTACTCGCCTTCCATGGAAGAAGCCCGAACCCATGAAGCATCAAAAGGCGAAGAGAGACCCACCTAAATTCTTTTGATACAACAATGATATTGGCAACAACACAGGAGATTGTCTTCAGTTAAAGGATGAGATTGACACTCTCATTAGGGCTGAATCGTTAGCCCAATTCTCTCGGAACAGGGTAGCTCCCAGTCAATAGGTGGCGCAGAACCCTCAACCGGCTTCGAATAACCAGGTCAATCTAGCACAATCAGCTCATAGAGATCAGATGATCCCTCCCCCCATTGAAGAAAAAGACATAGCCACCATTACAGAAAGACCTCATCTGGTAGGGATGAGCAGTGGGGCCCATAAGAGATATATTCAGGAGCTAACAACGCGTGATGGCACCGATTTCGTCCTAGAGCAAAGGTTTTCTATCCAACAGTAATTGGATAAACAATCAATCATTTTTTCAGAAGAAGACATAAGCCATGTCCAATTCCCTCATAATCATCCGCTGGTGATAATTATTCATCTTTCTGACAGGAGGGTACGCCGAACACTAATTGACGATGGGAGCTTCGTGAATGTGCTATTCAGGTCAACCCTTGAAAAAATGGGGCTATCTATAACCGATCTCAAGGTAATCTCTATGACCTTTTTATGGATTTTTAAGAGAGGGGATGGAAACCATAGGAAAAGTTGAGCTTGTAATAGCATTGGGCGAGGATACACGAGCTATCGCCAAGATGCTGAAGTTCATAGTAATTGACATCTTTGAGCTCCAGGAAGGCTGAGGGACTCGAGATAGACAGTGATTCTCAACTAGTCGTGAACCAAGTCCTCATAGAGTACCAAGATCGAGGTACAAAGATGGCTACTTACATAGCCAAAATCCAACAAATGCTACATAGCTTCAAACGGTTCACCAATCGACAAGTTCCATAGGAGAAAAATTCCAATGCTGATGCTCTGGCCAAGCTAGCAACAACCAAGGATGTGGAGATGCTTAAAGTGGTCCCGATTAAGTACTTGGCTTCTCCAAGCATCACAACGCCCGAGTTGGTGGATGTGGTCTAGCCCCTGGAAGGTTGGATGGATCCATAATGAAGTACCTTGCCTTTGGATAATTACCGTAGGACAAGAAAGTGACTCGGAAGCTACTCTACTAGGCTCCTCGTGGATAGTAAATTTTACAGGCGAGGATATTCATTGCCACTACTTTGATGTGCGTCTGAACAGGAAGCAAAGTTCATCCTCTAAGAAGTACATGAGGGCTTTTGTGGTGACTAGGCTTGAATGCATAGCCTCACCAAGAAAATTCTAAGACAAGGATATTTCTAGACCATGATGAATGGCGGCTCGATGAATTATGTCAAGAAATGACAAAAATACCAGCAGCATGCCAACATCCCCCGAGGTCCTCCAAATGAGCTCACATAGATGACCAGTACTTAGCCCTTTACAGTTCGGGATATTAACCAAATCAGGTCCTTACCCACATGAAAGGAATGAGTAAAGTATGCAATTGTGGTAGTCGACTACTTCACTAATGGGGTTGAGTTCAAACCTTTAGCTAGGATCACCTCCAAGAAGGCACTAGACTTTGTAATAAAAAACATTGTTTCTCGCTACGGGCTCATGAGGAAGATAGTCTCCGATAATGGCCTATAATTCGACAATGAGTTATTTACTGACTTCTGCGAAAGGCATGGAGACATGAAGAGTTTCTCTTTCATAGCCCATCCTTAGGCAAACAGAGAAGTGGAAGCAGGCTACAAGACGCTTAAAGCTAGTTTGAAGAAAAGGATGGAACCGGCGAAAGACCCTTAGCCCGAGGAGTTGCCTAGAGTATTATGGAGTTATCATACCACCGCTAGGAATTCCACCAGCCATTTTCCATTCTTGATGGCCTTTGGGTATGAAGCCATGCTACTAGTTGAGGCTTCCATCTCCACGAACCGATGAGCCACTTACGATCTGACCACTAGTCACACTTTACTTTGAGAATCATCGGACCTTGTTCAGGAGCTCCGAGAAGCTTCATAGCTACGTGTAGCATCCTACCAGCAAAAAGTAGCCAAGTACTCAATTCTAAAATGAAGTACAAGAAATTCAAGGTTGGGGATTCGATGTTGTGAAGAGTTTTCCTAGCAACATGCGATCCAAGTGCTGGAGTATTGGGCCCTAGTAAGGAAGGTCCAAAACAAGTCAAGAGCACCGTGTGCCGTGGAACGTACAAGTTGGCCCGACTAAACGAGGAGTTTATACCCCATGCCTGGAATGTCGAGCACCTTCACTGGTATTACTAGTAATGAAAGTAGTTTATGTATTTTCTAAATTTTCTGAGTCATATGTAGCCTACGGCCACTTAATGAAAGTTGTGTATACAAAATACTATAGATGAAATTAAGAGAATTTGCTTGTATTCTGTCTTTATTTATTTACATTTTACTATCTGAGGATGTACTTGCTCGAAGGCCTGGACAAGAGACAAAGACCATTCTCCAATCAGTTGGGGGGCACAAGTGGGTAGTCACCATACGAGAAAACTGCTTCTAGAGCATGACCTAGGGAACTCAGTTAGAAGAGCCTATACTGGTGCCTAAGAGTAAACCTACCGTCACAAAAGACCTAAGTATCCAAGACTGAGCACACAAGCTAAAATACTCAAAGTTACTTCCCAAGGACCAAGTGCCCGCGAGGCAACACTAAGTTGTCAAGAGCCAAAATTATTATGAGCATTCAAAACCCGAGTCACCCAGAGTCGGGCATAAGTCTCAAGTTACCTAAACTTGAGCATGCAAACCCCAAGTTGCCTAAATTTGGGCACATAGACTCCAAGTCGCCTAGACTCAGACAAGCGTTGAGTCACCTCAAACCTCAAGCTATCTAAACTTAGAGCATATAAGCTTTGAGTGACCTAGACTTGGACACTTAAGTCCCAAGTTGCTTAAACATGGGCCCACATGTGGATAAAAACATGATTAATCAAGTTCATTTTTTGGTGATATCGCATTACGGAAGGAAATTGACAAATCCCTATACAATCTTGAGTCCAATTTTCATTGTTACTAAACATTTTAAAAAAATGCGTTAAGTAAAAGGCAAAGAAGGAAAATAAATAAAGCAAAAATCCATTCATAAAAGGTAATATTTATAGTATTGCTCGAGGCTCGAGCATTAATTTTTTTTGTTCAAATAATAGGTGGTTCAAAGGCATATTTACAAAAATAATTTAAACAAGAGAAAAGCCCTATTTTGCCCATGGAGGAACCTCACCGGTAAGGTCAATGACATGGTTAGCTTTGGGAGCTTGGCCAACTTCCTTGGCAGCAACAGCAGCAGTTTCTATAGCTTCAGTAGCCCGGAGGCGCTCCTCAAAGAGAAATTGAGTATTCTCATCCTCTCTAGTGAAGGTGCGACTCATATCTCTATTGTTGACCCCGTCCACATTGAAGGTGTCCTCGACCATAATGTTAGCTTCCTTCTTTAAGTCCTCCACCTTCTTTAGAAGATACACCACCTCCCGAGAAGCCTCAAGCTTGACTTTCCTCTCGCACTCCTCTGCGACCCGATCCTTTTTAGCTGTGCAAGTAGCCTCATCGCGGGCCTTAGCTGTATCATCCGTAGCCTGAGAAGCTTCCCCTATGGCCTTCAAAGCCTCTTGCTAGGCTCGATCAGCTTCCTCCTTGGAATTATGGGCCTCCTCCTGGGCTTGCTGAGCCTTATCCGTAGAAATCTTGGCCTCTTCCTTTGCATTGTCCACAAAAACCTTGGCCTCCTTGGCCGCCGAATCCTCCAACGCCCAAGAACGGGCCTTCTTTTACTCCAGAGCCACCTGCAGGCAGACCACCTCCTCCACAGGTGCCCCAACCTTAGCTTACAAGGCAGATCACTTGTCCTGTCTCTGCTTAAGCTCAATATTCTTCTCCATCATTACGTACTTGAGTCGATGGGACACTAAAGTCGTCTAAAAGAGAGCAAAGACAAGTCAGTGAATGTAAATAATCACAACACAAAATCTCAAAAAGTTTCAAGGACATAGCCTCATGAAGGTGTATCTGCAAGTGGAAATGAGGGAAGCCTCATTGTCCTCGCCCAACTGGGCAAAGCTCCAAGCAGTCAGCTCACATATTGTAGAGCTAACCCCTACAGAAGCTCCACCGGTAGCCGAGCCATGACCCTGTCGAGCTTCTCGGAGAACAAAGTTTCCAGCTTGGCCCAACCTATGGGAGGCACCAAAGGTCTCACTCTACGAAGATTGAGCTAGCATAGAGCCTTCGCCATCTCATGGAGATTTTGGCTGCCCTCCTCTGTGCGAGCATCAAAATGCTGCACCATGCCCAAGTACACCAGGTACACCAGCAAACAAGGAGGATTCACGGTGATTGGGCTCTCCACCTATTCAGCTCCATTGTCTTCAGGGATCTTGATAGCCCTAAAAGCTCTTGCGTTGTCTGTAGGAGACGTTGAATAAGGCACATCATATATAGGTGCATCCTCCACCCGAATCACCTCGCCTTGGACCAAGGAAGTCTGTTGTTGCTTCGAGGAAGGAGATGGTTACACCCCCTCGCGGAACTGTTGGGAGGGCCCAGTCTCTGACCCGCTGGTGTCCCCAGCACCTTTCCTTGCAACGCGGAAAATATCAGTAAGACCCATGTGACCTGCAAAGAGAAAAAACAGTGCCAGTACCAAAATAACAAAGGAAAAGACTATAAAAATAAAATAAACAAAGAAAATGTCAGGTGCACATGAGCTTCTCAGGAAGCCCTACCGCTGGATTGCTCCTTTGGGTGATGCATCAAACACACAAACTCCTTTATGAGCCTCTGCATATCCTGAGTTGTTTTAATCTTCTACTGACAAAATCACCTCGCATTAAAGGATGTCACATCATTCAATGCCACGAAGCCTCAATAGAGTAATTGCATTCTTGGATGGCAGAGATACAGGTCGATAGTCTTGTTACTTCTCCAGAGTCCAGTGATGGTCTGAGGTGAGGCCACACCTGAGAAGAGACAGAGAAGCCCATACATGCTCAGGACTAACTCCATCTCCTACAGACTTAGCATTATAAACTACGATGGGGGATTTACCTTTGTCTTGGGGGGAAGATTCAATGCTCGTCTGGAGCTCCTCCTCCAGCTCCTGATCCATCTGAGCTTCTTGGGTTGATTGGGCAGCATGAGTGTTCCCCATGCGCTCCTCCAACAACTGTTGACTATAATGGGGGTCGATCAGTCCGTCGACATATTCTATGTGGGCTACAACTGTCACCCATGAACAATTGGAAATCCTGAAAGTACCGAGGTCCAAATTGTTGATGCGCCGCCCCCTCTGGCTGAGTTCAACTACGACAAGGTTGTCCTCCATAACCAACTGGCTCAACTCCTACTCCATGTCTCGAAGTGAGTTCAACCTCCAGGAGATCTTCAAAAGCCTGGTCCTGGAGAGTACGCCAAAAGCCACCTAAAAAAAACAAGATCACTAAATACAGATTCTTATTATGCATTGGAAGAGAGAAGCTCGGAAGGAGAAAAAACTTACGAACCCTAGCAAATTCCAGGATAAGGGTAGGATTGTCTAAGAGTTAACAATTTTGGTGAGAATAAGTAGTTCTTAAAATCATGCGCGTTGCTCTCATTGAGATGACGATTCTTTTACGTCGTGTTGGAAAACTTCATGAGGGTATAAAACCCATCAAGGTTGGCGTTATTCTTTTTTGGACAAGCCCAGAAGCTATAGATATATAAAATCTTAGCTAGAGAAGACTCGGGATAGTTCTTCCTCTGGTATAGGACATACAAGCCTGCAAGGACTCTATAGAAGCTGGTGGTGAGTTGGAATGGAGAAATCCCCACAAACTTTAAAAAAATGATGAAGTATTGGTGGAGAGGTAGGGTTGCTCTGGTCTGGAGGTGTGTCTAGCTCTAGGCTCCGAGGTCGTTTACACTTAGATGAGCCCTTTCGTTCTCACAACAAAGACGAACGAGAAGGCCTTCGCCTCCTAACCAGTAGTGGTTAATTATGTTGATCAAAGCCTCGTGATGCTTCAACTTGCTCAGAGTATGGTCTGCCTCAAATCTCGCGGCCTCCTTTATAATGGTGGGGTGAGGAAGAGGAACCACTTTTACCTTCGCTTTCATCCAAATGTGGCCACCATGCATCGATCTCTCTGCCACTAAAGCAACTTCCCTTACTATTGGAAATGGCCCCCGGAGACACCACCGGAAGCTCAAAAACATCACCAGACTCAGGGAATTCCCCAGGAACCAGTTAGATGCCAAAAGAAGAGATAGGGTGCACAAAATGCAAATCCAACCATTTACGATTGGTTTCAACACCAAAAAAAGGCCCAAAATAAGGTTAAAAAGAGGCAGTATAACCACTATATCCTACTCGTCCCACTAGCATAAATAGAAATCCAGAAATTCCTAGAAACACACAAAAACAAATAGATAAAAGTGAGAGAATTACTTAGTCAAGATAAAGCACCTATATGTGTAAGTCTCATGCGAATGAGAAAATACTATGTCTAGTTAACCCAAAAGTATTTCGCCCTCCTTCAACATTCCAGGATCAAAAGTAGAGAATCATTGAGAGTGATGAATGAGTTCTTGGTGAAATGGGATTTTTCAGAGCTCCAGAAGTGGGAAAGTTTAGAATGCAAAAGTGAAACCTGAAGGGAGGAAAATTTGGAATATATACCAGTGTGCGTGGATGAGAAGAAATCCAATCCCAACCGTTGATCACCTAGGGTTGGGATTGAATTTCTTTCCATCCACACAATTGTTAGCAAAATATTTAGAGGTGCCAGACCGTGAGGATGCCCAACCGTCTCAATCGAAGTACATCCCCTACAATTACTCTGCTTAAATAAAGTTTCCACTGTCCAAGGACAAGTGAACACTTCGAGGGAAAATGTTGTCCATGTTTTCACCAACTGACACCTGACACACATTAAAGAGTAACTAAGTCTTCAAGGAAGCTGATTAAGTCTCTGGAGCTTGTTTCGAGCTCCACGGGAGGTAATCTTTGCCTTCAATCAAAGTTCACCACCATCAGAGGAGTATGTCCTTGTGAGAATAATTGAGAGACAAGCCAAATTTTAATTAGTTGTTAGCGAAATAATTAGTCAACAGCTAATGAGTCTTAAATCTAAACACTCTAATCTAAATCCATTTGCTGTGAATCGGGAATGAATCGCTCAATTTGTCTCTTAGCTTCACAGTCTTAGCAGTCATGTATGGTTCCATAGCATAATATACTCCTTGACACTTCACAAATCTTTCAACTATGCAGTTGTACTTCCTTCCTCGTGCGTATATCTTACTTACCTTCTCCCAGAGGAAATCCAAATGCTCCTACATATCCAATGACAGGATTGTTGCCTTAAGCACTTCAAGTTTCCTCTTACATTCTAGCAATCCTCCTCTTCATATTACGTTTTGAATACATTTGTTGACCCTTACAAAATGGTCAACCTAACACTCCATGTTGCGCTCCACTTAACTAGGTGCTTTTATCTTTCTCAACTTCTGAATCTTCCTTGAAAACCTCCGACGTTGGGCCTTGTTCCACACTCCACCGAAACTCTCAGTTGTCTGGCCATACTCAATCTAACTACTCTAATAAATAGGTAAATCTAAAACATCACAACAATACAATTAAAGTAAATAAAACACTAAGCACTTATAAAGAAATGAGTCGAGCTTGTCTTTAGTTGTGAGCATATATATTACGACAGACTACAGAAATTTTAAAACCTTGGCTCTTATACCAATTATAGTTCCTTGATTACTTAAAGTGTTATGTGTGAATTTAAGTAAAAATAATTAAGAAAATAAATAGATATTAGATTTATTGAAAATAAAACTTAACTCCTATTAAAAAAAAGAATAGATTTCGGATCCTAAGTAAAAACAAAAGCATTTAACTAAAACGTAACATGTTTCATGTGTTTTAAAAATAGATTCCTAAATACTTAAAAAAAATGTCATAAAACTCATAAAAGATGCGTCAAAAATGTGAAGCCCGGCCCCTAAGGTCAAAGTATCCTAAACATGTACTTTCGCCACCATAGCTCTCCAACACATTATTGCACACTCTTTGACTTGTCTTTATCTACATATATAGTACCAGTGAGTCAAGCCCAGCAAGAAGAGTTGTATAGGATACAACCCCCAAAACCCAAAAGACATAGAAATGCATGCCACATAATAACAATAACATAACCATGCTTTCACCAACGCATTTAAACGACATGTTTAAAAGATAACATCAATGTATCATCAACATAATAATAACTATAAGAGAATTTACTCATTTGGTAACCTGTGTTTTTGCACAGTATCGTTTTGGTGCCTTCTTTTTTTAATAATGCTCATATGGTACTTGTATTTTAAAATCATACATATTTGGTACCCTAGACTCTGATTTGATAAATAAAATTTTGCCAATATGACTAAAGTGTCACCAGTTATATGTAATTAAGTAATTAAATTTGAATTTGGAACTCATATAATTGAGAGCAATTGATTAAATTGGTAAAATTTTATAAATTAAATTGGAGTTTAGGGTACTTAATATGTATGATTTTAAAATATAGGGTATCAAATATGTATGATTTCAAAATACAGGGTATCAAACGAGCATTATTGTACACACAAGGTATAAAAATGATACATTACAAAAACACAGGGTAGCAAATGATTACTTACCCTAACTATAAACATAAAGATAAACATGCCATATTATAACCATAATATTACAAATAAATGGTCATAAATTTCTCAATTTAAGTATGCTTTGGACTATTCTTTTTGGGTTTTTCTCGTCTTAAATTCCTCAATATCATCATGAAATTCTTAAAGATAAATAAATTACCAAAATTTCATGAGCAGCCCCTAACTCCTTAACCCTAACAAATCTCATACAATAAAACTTCTTCCCCAAGCTATGAATATATATATCACAAAACTAGACCTTATATCATCATTAATTCATCCCTAGCATGTTTCTAACCATTATAAAACAACAATTTATATCCTAGCATGCATATTTATCCAATCACATAAACCTATCATGCTTCTTGACCTATTTCGACCATTAACAAGCATTCAAGCTTTAATAACCCTAATCAAAAGATCTATGGAAATGTATAAACATAAAAGAATATTTCCCTAAAGAAATTTAGAAACCTTAACCAAAACATCCTTCATTCAATCATAGCCCCCAAAAAGTTCTCAAAGATCAAGGCTTGATAGAAGAGTCCTTCTTCTTCTTCTTCTTCTTCCTTAGTGTTTCAAACCCTAGAATATTTAAAGAGAGAGAGAGAGAGAGAGAGAGAGAGAGAGAGAGAGGGAGAGAGAAAGTGATTGATTGATGAGATCTAACCCTAACCCTAGTCTCTCTTGATCTATTTATTATTTTTCTCTAACACCAAATTACCATCTAATCCCTCATCTAAGCTTCCTCATTAATTCAAGTAATCTCGTTTTAGTAATTTCTCCTTAAATTAATAGTTTCTGCTTATGAAAATTTCAATTTCTATCAAAAAATTCATAATTCTAATTTCACCCCATATCTCAAGTATTCTCGACAATTATGCCTAATACTTGAAAGAACTAGTGTGGGATAAGATTTTCAAACATCATGGACACCACTTCAAATTTAAACATTTTGCTTAACATATACACATATCATATATCACATAAAGCACAAAATTACCAAAATACCCTCAAACTAAGGCTAAAATTACTGAATTACCCTTTTTTTTTTTAAACAAAGCAAATATGCATAATCCATTTGTACTAAGAGGTCCTAAGGAAAACTAAGTTCAGATGTTTTTAGCTTAGAAAATTCCTAAATTACCACAACCTTAGCCTAAAATTATTGCAACCTTGAAAAGACCTATAGATCTAGAATGCTAGGCTATCATACATTAGTGGAGAGGAGTAAGCAAGTCAATATATGAGACAAGAATTAGGCTTGAGGATCAACTTATCATTTGATTTTGGGAATCGAAGAGGATTTAGAAGAGCCTTGCACACACATAGGTTAAACACTTGAATAATGATTTGTTTGCTTTATTAATGTTTCAAGAAGGCTAGTTCATGCATGCTTAAGAGGTAAAATTTTCTCATTATAATACAATTTCCAAGATGAGCTCCCCATTATCTTAAGAAATTTACTTCAAGAAATGACTCCTTTTCAATGTTGTGGTTTGTAGATATTGTTTGTTGTTGTGTCATCTTCTTGTGATTGTCCTTTGTGTTGTTTTATTTTATATCGTTTAGTTGAATCATCACTCGAGGATGAGCAATGGTTTAAGTTTGGGGGTGTGATAACTATAAAACATATAGTTATCTAAGGAACTTTTACGCTAATAAAATGAAGTAATTAGAGTGATATGTGTTCATTTTTTCTATTTCGTGTTTAATTTCTTTTTATTTGTGTGTGTATTAGTTCTGGTTGACTTTTGTATTTATTGTTGCTAAGAAAAGATTAAAAAAGATTTAAAGATGTTGGAAAATAATAATCTTGTTGCTTGGAGGAATAATAACTCATTAAGTTTAGTTCTTGTAAGCAAGAAAACCCAAGTATGTAGCTACATTGGATTTTCGTAGCATTGGTAGCAGTTGGTGACTTATGAGGATAACGGTGATTCCAATCTTTAAATGGGCTGAGTCAAAAGCTATGGTGGACTTCCTAAAGTGGGTAGTTGGCCCATTTAGTTCATGCAAAAGTGAATCCAAAGCCCACATGTTGAAGCAATGAATTAAAAGGAAAAAAGGTAATTTCCCTTTCTTGGTGGTGATACCCTAATAGTGGATCCATTCCATCCTCTACAGCAGGTGCTACCACTAAAGTTGGTGGTGGTATATTATCTAGCTCCACCGTCTTGCTTGAATTGATGACACTGTTTGGCGCCTCATTTGATTAATTTCTTCATTCTTTCTTCGAATGGTCTTTTCCAATTCAGCGAAACAGTTCTCCCATCCCCGTGGTTTTTGCGGCTGGGTGTTGGCCCTTCTTCAATCTCTTCCTCTTCCTCGATCTGCTTTGGTTGATGGAGCCATACATTAACCCCTGAACCACACATCCAATTAATCATAGTGAAGAAATTTTTAACGCTAAAATAATCATTCCAACATTAAGCTTGATAACATTAAGAGAAAAAAAATCACTGTTTCTCCAAATATTCAAAATCAGGTTCGACTTAGCTGTATCAAGTTTCTACCTAGAAGCTCAAACTTAGCTATCTAGCATTCTTCTATTCCTTGTACCACTATGCACATATACTTGAAAGACAAAATTCACACAAATAAGAATTTACCACTTATAGTACAGTGAGTCAAGCTCGTCTCTTAGCGATGAACTTTACATGTTCAGGCTTACAGTAGACTCTTTAGGACTGTATTTCTCTGATACCAAATTGTAACACCCGGATTTATCCAAATATCACGTATAGAAGTCCATTTAAAACAATAAGTGATAAAAACATTAAAACTCATTTATTGAAATATACTTGTTGTACCCTAAAAATTAGCATGGATTTAACAATTTAGCTAGGAGAATAGCTGGCAGATAAACACGTAGAAATATCTAGCGAGTAGAGCATATAGCTAATGATGATGCAAGCAGCTCGAGTTAGGACTTGGTAGTACGACATGCAAATAATTGGCTGATCGCCTCACAGGATGATGATACAGTTCGAGACATGTAGTTGCCAGATCCCTTTTTTGGTGCTCTAAACTTAATCCGAACTAAGGTTCGGATACTCTTCCATCACCATCTCAATGAATATGTTCGGCTCGTGGAATCATGGTCGTGAAGCATAGTGAAGGTTCCCTAAAGACTTGGAGGCTCTTTATATGCTCATTAGTGTCCAGGTTGTATTATACATTTATTGCCTGAGATAACAGGAGTATTTTTCATAGGCAATCATATCCCTACGTCAATGGGAATTATCTTGATTGATTGTTTACCATATTTATACACACGGTTACCCAAACCTGTCCCGGTAATTCCATTATAAATACTAGGGACAATGGAAAGGAAAAGGGATTGCTCTTTGTAATATAGAAACTCTGCAGAAATTGTGAGTGAGCAATAATATTGTCTCGTGGATCAGGTGTATTTTAACCACTGAATCACATAAAATTGTGTGTGAGAAGTTGTTCACAAAGTTCATTACGGTTTACAAATAAGCATTAATATCTTTCTTGTTTGATTTCTTAATCTACTGTTGGTGAAAAACTGCTTCAACAATACTGTACATGAGATCTCATGATTTAAAACAAAAACTTTTAAACATTAATCCATAAACATGTGAAATCCACATTTTAAACATTTTAAGCCGTTTGAAATCTTTAGAAAAATTACATAACCATTTTCAACAAAACATAAATACTTTTAAAGACTCTAAAAACACTATGACCCTCCCATTAACATGTGAAATCCACACCTTGAGCTTGTCATACTCACCGCTTTGCCTTGCCTTTACCTATGACACAGAGTACCTGCGAGCTAAAGCCTAGTAAGAAAAACTATGTAGGACACAACTCTCCCAACCTAATAATAAAATATCATTATGAAAAACCATATGTGACATAAACAAAATATCACAAAATATAAGCACAATGCATGATATGCTCACACACATATAATAAAAGTTTCATATTGCACATTATACTTACATACGATAATCAACTATACACTCATGTTGATCAGACGTGAGATGTGAATTTGCCCTGCCTCGTGCTATTCTTAGAAATGGCATCCAATAAGGCCTTTTCTTACGATGAATTATACTCACCATGGTTATATCGACATACATATATGTTAAAAACCTAGCAAACTTTAGCAATATCCTCATGGTAACAAATAATTTCTCATAATCATCAAACACAACCCAGAAGTTCACATGCTAACTAACCGAACAAGATTATAATGTTTGATTTGATGCCCTTAATAAAACAATATTTATCATGTAACACGTTTTTATTATCAATAAAAGAACTAGAAATCATTTTGTTTATTCAATCGAATTGTTCCCCTGTGTTTATTACATGTTTATTTAATTAATACAAAAATTCATAAAATTCTAAACATATGGATAATTATAATTATAGTGACTGGGTCACAGTGGATTATAGTTGTAATTATATGTTCAAAAGAACGAGTCCTAAGATTAAATCAGCGCATTAGATTTTCACTGATTTGGTATTCTACGATATTATGTACTTACACATTCGGGGTGTGATCTCTTATCCAAGGCATTGACCAAGTTGATAAGATCAGTTGTATTTAGGTACATCGAACTAGGATCGATATTGATTATTGATAGATAAATAAATATCGCTGTTATCAAATCTAATAAATTTCATATCGTTGACCATAAGCCAAGTAGATCTTAATTTTGAGTGATAATGTTATGCTAATTATATTATTTAAATCTTTTGACTTGTTCATTACTAGCTTACCCTGCGGTCTAGCCCATACTTACATCTTGGAGATTTAGTAGTATAATTCAATAGGAGTATTATTCATAAATATGAAATCTATAAAGAACTTAGTGGGACTTGAGGATAAAATAATGATGAGAGGTAAAACAGTAATTTACACCCGGCTCGTCAGTATGTTATCGATAGAAAATTGACTGACTGTAATGGTTATAACAATGGATACGGTATTTTTAAAAAAAAAATACGTTATGTGAATTCAAGAGTTCAATTCCGAGTCTATGGTGGAGTCACGAGGAATTAATAAGTTATGAGATAATTTATTACTATAAATAAACTCACAGGAACTTATTGTAGCTGGAGTTCATAGATCCATAGTCCCCATGTCGTGTCTTTTAAAAATAGATTTAACAGTTTCAAATAATTGATTTATTTATTAATTAGTAATATCGAGTTGACTGGGTCAACATAAATAAATAATGGTGACTTATTTATTGATATTAGGTGAAAATTAGATATAATAGAATGTTTGAGGATTTATTTCGAAATAATTAAAAGATAGTTTTATAGACATTTGGGAAATTTTATTGATATTAATAAATTAGTATTAATTTTAGTAAAATAAATTAAATATAGGTTCAAAATATAAATATATATTTTGAACAAATATTTAATTAATTATTATTTAAAATAAATAAGGATTTAATTTTGGGTAATTTTGGAAACAAAATTAAAAAATCAAAATGAATATCATGCCCTTAACTGCCGACTATATACTAGATTTGGTGAGCAAGTAATTGATTCAATTGTACACTTATTTATTTAATTAAATAAAAAATGATAACTACCTTGTTTTGGTTGCCCTAGCATTTGCCTATAAATATAACCTTAAGTGAAGTGATTTTCTAAGAGTTATTTAGGTAAGAAAACTCTGTCAAAATACTCTCACTCGGTCGCCCCTCTCTTTTTCTCTTTCTCTATATTTCTATCTTCTCATGTGTTGAGACTTAGTCCACCCTTTGTTACCTAAATTAGAGAAAGGTTTGGAAGATAGTAGTGCTTGTTCTAGCAATTTGAATTCCTAGAAATACCTAGCATTCTATAACGACAAATGGTAACGTAATTCAAAGGAATGAGTCAATATAATCCGATGCGTATTCATAAGTTTCTATGTTTTATGTTTTGTTCTAATTTACGAATCGGATGCCTAAATATATGTCATATGATTCTATGCTTTCTATTATGTTTTTGGAAAAAATAATAGGGAGCATGTATCTATATTTAAATTCTTATATCCTATATGTATGTTTTAATATACACCCTATACATAAATGTCCACTCTTCTTACCTCAATTGATGTGAATTCCCTTTCCCTTCCTCGCACTTCTTGCTGAGTTCCCTTGTTGAGGACAAGACCCTAAACACTCAACCATACATTCAACACACTTGAGGTTCTAGCATACAAACCCTAATTCAAAAAAAAATCCCTAGGCCAAATCACTATTTACACAAATATATCAACCTTTAAATCACTATCATACATACACACACGCGCAATTAACATACTACATCAATTAAACACAATTACGGATTTGTCATGCATGTAACCAAGTACACCTTGGATGGCATGCTAAACTAAAGCATATAACCTTATATTTCATGATATCTTCATGCATACAATCATATAAACAATTCCACGTAAAACTTTATTTAAATACTCACCCTATGTATCCATGACTATACAAAATCACCAATTTTACGTAACACACTTAGATGCAACCTCTTTCATGCATTCTAGTACATAAATAATTAATTTAAATCAAATTATTTATGCATGTTACCACAATTAACCCAAACAACTCCTAAGTTTATTCTATCTTTATAAACTTAGATTAAACATAATTATAACCTAATTATGTAACCCTAACTATTTATTATGTTAATTAATCACGATTTAGCAGAAAAATCTAATATTATATATATATATATATATATCAAATCAAGTCATATCATGGTTTTAAACTGATGCAAAATATATTAATCAACATGGAAAATTACATTTAACTTGTGTGTAACTCATTATCATAATTTATGCATAAAATGTGAATCTTAATGCATAAATATATACCAAATAATTATCCAATATAACGTAACACCCTAGCTTGTTTCTAAATTATTTTTAATCACCTCAGTACTATTTTCAGGTCACACAAACAACACCAAAACAGTAAGTATCAAACAACCATAATTAATTTAATTAAACTATATCATTATAATTAATTATAAAAATTAATAGAAAAAATAATGCAATATCATTCAAACATGAAATTTTAGATTCAATATAGAATTTAAACAACAAACATATCATCACAAATTTCTAGTAGCATTTTCACAATTTTCTAAGTAATTTTCATAATTCTTCTAATAAAATAATATAAATAATTCCATATGAATGCAATTAAAAACAAAAATTTCTCAAACAAGCACAAGCATCTCCCCAGGCTAAATAAGCAATAGAAATAGATCTAAAAGGAAGAAAAAAAAACAATTCAAAAACCTCAAAAATTTAGGATCGTTGGAGCTCGCGTCTTCAACGCCATTGTGGAATTAGCGGAGTATGCCCTTTGGTACGGGAGGTATATATTTTCCGGGTCGCGGAGGCCACGAAGCTCATGACCTCTATGGTTAACCCGATGGACAAGAATTTTCTTATGATTAATGAATGTTATTTGTGATGCAATACTTGACTTGTGAATTTTTGAGATGTATTGTGTTTCCTGTTAACTCCATTAGGCTCGCAGGGTCCATGGCCTCATCTTGCGAAACTTTCAAGGTGAGAGACCCTCGCAAGGCCCCTAAGACCTGCCTTGCACCAGCATGAACCCCAAGAACAAAGCATCTCGCGACACCTTCAAGGTGAGAGACCCACGCAAGGTCCCCTAGACCTAACTCTCGCGACACCCCTCATTTCTGCGTCGCGAGACGGCCTCGCTCCCCCATGCCTCGTGACATCGAGCGACCCTCAGACGCACGCGAGACTATTATGGCATGCGACATCATCTCTTTACGCAAGTTCCACCAGCGAGGCACACCCCTTTCCAAACACCAATTATCCAAGGTTCTTCTTCGCAATATAGATGTTAAAATCCATATTCACACTTGGACATGTCATTCATAAAGTTCCCTCAACATTTAGAAATATAAAAGGGAACGACGAACAAGAAACGCATAGAGAAGACAAAGAGCCACCCCAAGTACATAGCACGCTAGCATGAAGGACATGTACAAATGAGAACATGTCAGATGTACGACCACGTCTTCTGCAAGACTTGCTACAAGTAGTGGTTGTAAAAGGACGTACAGTAGGGTACAAGAATGTGGTAGCACCAACTTCATGCCTCTGACATAGGTAAGAACCAACCACTATTCTCCCAACAACACTATCTCGTACTCCACTACCACCTGCAGCGTCAGAGTACCTCCATGTTCCCTTGGGACCACATGTACCATTGGCCATTAGAGCCCACCTATAAATAGCTCCACACCCCATTTGCAAAGGTGTTGAAAAATCATTGTAACTTTGTACCAAGAGAAATACAAGCTCTTTTCTTTAATTTCTTCTGCAACTATTTTCAATGTTTCTAGTTAAGTTCTTGAAGTTTCTCATTTATAAGCTTCATATATTGATTTTTCTTACCTAACATCGTTAAAGCTACTGTCCTTCCATTGTTTCTGGCTAGGAAAAATACCAAGGCTATCAAGAAGCCTGCGAGAGTTAAAAGATGAGGAGGTCCACATGGACGGAGACCAACTGAGGGCCTCCAAGAGAGACCCTTCGCCACCTCAGAACGAACGCCCACCAGAGGGACACCCAAACCCTGGTGGGAAAAGATAAGTGTCGTCTCCAGCCATCCAACCTAATGAGGATCCTCCAACACCACCAGTCGCCCTCGTGGGCGACCTAGGTACACATACTCCTTGACCACCAACAAGTCCACTTTTTGGCCACTAGGACCCTAGTCCCTCCACACATAGTCCCAGAAAGAGTCCCCGGGTACACTTGGTGAGCTCAAGCTCTCGAACCCTTTTTATGAGGATGATATATGCGAGTTGCATAAGAAAAATCAAAGGGTTGAGACTACATGGGAAAGCATGCAAGAAGTATTAAATGGCTTGTTGCACTGATGTCAGAAATGCCCATCCCCAATCATAAAGGGAAAGAGCCGAGGAGGGGAGAAACCACCGTCCCCATGTATTATGGAAGACCCGACATTCCATCAGCAACACTCCCTAGTCAGAGCATCGCGAGGGCTCCACCCCAATAGTACGACCCCAAGAGCAAAGGCTCAGGGACGATGCTAATTGGAGGAAAGAAGTCAAGGATACGTCCAAGGAAGCATCACCTGATTTGGGAGAGAAGCTCAATAGAAGAAGGTCGGACATAAGGATAACACTCCCCGTGGCTCCCTCAAGGGACACAAGGAAAATGATAGTCAACCTCTTCGACCTCAGGGACTCCTTGAACAAAAGGAGACAAGAGCTTGACTCTGAGATACGAACCCTCAAAAGTAAGATACTCACGGCATAGGGAGGACGAGGGCATGATGATGAATTTGATAATGAGCCCCCCTTCACCCGAGAGATCCATACCAATTAACTACCCACCAATTTTAAGGAGCCACATATGACCTCTTATGAGGGAACGACTTAACCTAAGTACAACATAGATGCCTTCAATGACTTGATGAAGTTAAGAAGGGTTAATAGTAAGGAAAGATGCCACTATTTTGTAGTCACCCTAGAGGAAGCGCATATAAGTGGTTGAAAAGACTTAGTCCAGGAACCATCAGGTCATTGCAACAATTTTCCGATGAGTTCCTTCAACAACATCATGTTGTCAGCGACTACACTATGTCGGGAATGAGCCTCGACAAATACAAAAAGGAAAGAATGAGAGCATGAAAAGTTACAACCATCAGTTTAATATGGAGGCAGTAAAGGTGTGGAGCTTATCAAGAGGCGAACTCAAAATGGCCATCATTGCAAGAGTGTGTCCCTGAAGTAAAATTTGACACAACATGCTCAAGAGAGAAGTTGCAAACTTGTATGATTTTTACGAATGAGCGTAGAAATATATCAGTGTCGAAGACAGGCATGAAAACCTCAGGGTCGGAAGGACTAGACCCTTACCAAACTCTTCACCTCATGACACCTCCAATGACTTGAAGAAGAAAAGGACATATGACAACTGAAGAGGCCACCACCCACGAAGCAGGATATGTCAAAGAGGGACCTGAGCAAATACTATCAATACTAAAAAGACATAGGCCATACCACCTCATAGTGTGCCCTTCTCAAATTGTTATTGAAGAGCTCATTCGCAGGAGGCGTCTTGGTAGGTATGTGAGGAGTGATAATCAGAGACCAGATAATCAACCAGCTTTGCCTCGTGCCCCTGAGCGAGCCCCAAAAGTCCAAGGGGATGTTAGAACAATCTTTGGAGGGTCAGGATATGGCAGAGACTCGAAAAAAGGTACAGATCCATATACTAAAGATGTAATGTCCCAAATTACCTAATAAGGCTTAGAGCCTTGATTAGGGGGCCAGGACAAGAAATTATGGAGAATTATTTTAATATATGTGACTTAATTATGAAATATGTTTTTATGTGATATATATATCATGATATGATTGCGTGAGTTATATTATAATATGACTAGATATGCATGTTTAGGTGTATTAAATATGCATATGGGCTCGTTTCTTATTAGAAGGGCAATTTTCGTAATTTGGCCTGTTACGAGTATATTTGGAATATATGTGCATATATGTGATATATGTGTGAAACAAAATTATTATCTGGATATATTTGGGTCACTCGCCACGAGGCGATCTTGGGGAGCAAGTTAGTGGGATAGTCACAACGGGACCAAATACCCGACTCGGGGTGAGTCAAGGGGTATTTTGGGTATTTAGTACAATAATGGGATATTGGGTAATGGGAATAAATAATTGAGGATATATTTGGAGATAGTGAGATTAGGAGGGACGAGAATTTTGACCATTTTACCATCGGGGACGTTTTTGGTACCCCGTGCTTCAAGATTTGCTTAGAGTTACTTGAACACTAATGTAATGACCCAAAATATGCTACTAAAGCTTAGGGCCTTCATTAGCGTGCCTGGAGGGCGATAAGTGATTTATTGATATAATATGTGAATATGTGATTAGAAATGCATGTCTAGTTGAATTAAATATGCATGTGGGCCCCGATTGGATATTAGGGGCATGTCTATAATTTTAGCCCGTTGAGGGCATAAATGTGATAATTGTTATAAATGCGATATATTTGTGATATATCTGCATAGCACGATCCGATACAGTCCTTGGGAGCTGTTAGCCAGAAAGTCACAACGGGGTTGAGAATTCGACTCGGGTCGAGTAGAGGGGTAGTTTGGGTATTAGACATTTTATGGGGTTATGGAAATAAATACTTGGAGATATATTTGAGGTTAGAATGTCTAGGAGGGAATATTGGGAAATTTTATTATTTGGCCTCGAGGATTTAGCAGGACTTAGTAGATGACTAAATTGCCCTTGGGTCAATTAAGGATAGAGGCTAAGCTTAAGGGGCAGCTTGATCATTTTGTAAGGATAATATTAGACTTAGATAACTTAAGAAACAACCGGAACTAAGTAAAGGAAACGACTCTCAGCTTTTCCTCTCTAGGTCGGTTCAGCATTTCTTCCTTGGTGTATGAGTTTGGGAGACTCTAACTAGAAATCTAAGGCTTGGAGCTTGAAGTGGGCGAGGTTTGAAAGTTGAGGAGAAAGAGAAACCTAGAAATAATCAGCTGAGGTAAGGAGTCTAACTTTAAAATCCCTTGAGTTTCAGTTTAATTATAGCTAGAACTATAAGCTGCATGTGAACTAGAATCTTGAGTTAAGTTTGGTTGTGGGCTGAGTTTTATGGCTGTTTGAACTTATTGTGAAGCTTAGATGGGGTGGTAGGGAGGTTCAAGCTTAATTTTGGGTTTAAGTGTTGGGCTGGGGTGATTTTGGAAGTGTTGGCCGAAGGAAATGCAGGGAAAAATGGTGTTATTCTAGGTTTGGAGGCGACGGTCGCGGCCTTAGGAGGGGCCTGCCGCGGCCCGTATGCACGCAAGGCCAGGGGAGGCCACTGATCATGGGGCGCACCACAGCGCTTGGCCAATCATGCCACGGTCCGTGTGTGTTTCCAGGGAGGTTTTTAGCCTCTTCGTCGAGGCTAGCCGCGGCCCTTGAGGGGGTTGGGCCGCAGCCATAGTTCAGGATGCAGGGTGTTTAATAGAATTTGACTTGGGAACTAATGGTTAGGGCTCGGGATGGATTTTATCACCCGGATTGATAAAACCCAAGGTTCTAGGGACTAGAATTATGACCCAAAGTTATTTAATGGTATAGATCTTGATGGGTGGTACTTTTTAATGCGTTGTGACTAGGGTTTTGGCGAGGCTCGGACGAGGGAACTGTGCTCGGGACATCAGTGCTTAGAAAGCTCGGGACACAGGTAAGAAAACTATTGTTCCCATAGAGCTTGTGTTGTAGGTCTCGACCCTATATGATTGAGTTGCAGGGCTTGGCCCTATATGACTGTGTTGTGGGGCATGGCCCTTTGATTGAATTTATATGTGTTTAGATTTCTGCTTAGCTATATCATATGTGTATGGTAATGATGGAACGGCAAAGGCCGGGAATAGCGAAGGCCGAGAATGGCAAGGGGCCGGGTGCAGCGTTTAGCATGCGGAGTGCGAGTTGCCAGTGTAACGACCCAAAATCGCTAATAAGGCTTAAGGGCCTTGATTAGTGTGCCTGGAGGGCATAATGGGTATTATGTGTGAATTTAATGATTAAGATGCATGATTATGATTTAAAGCATGTTATATGATTACTTGAATATTTGAGAAACATGACAATGTGTGTTAGTATGCATAAAGGCCCTGATTAGGTTAGAAGGGCATAATCGTAATTTTGGCCATCATGGGCATAATTGCTTTGATATATGTGATAATTGTCGAGACCACATTATTATGTGGATATATCTATGATCTGTGACTCGAGACGATCCTGGTGAGCAAGGTAGCGAGAAAGTCATGGCAGGGATTTATACCCGGCTCGGGGTGAGCTCAGGGGTATAAATGGGAATTTAGTAGATAAACTGGAGTCTATTATGACATTGAGGAATGCTATTGGTGATTAATTCGGTATTGGGAATTAGGCGGGAAATAATAGAGACACTCGAGGAATTAGCGGGAATTGGGTAAAATGACTAAAATGCCCTTAAGTGGACTAAAGGACTAGAATTAATAGGGAGGGCATAATGGTCATTTGGCTTTTAAGGATGGGTATTACTGGGGTTTTATGTTGGTGGGATTTATAGAACATTACAAAAGTTTGAAAAAGAAAGAAAAGGAAAGGAAAAGAGAGGAGAGAAAACAGAGAGAATTCTCTAGGTCGGTTTGTACTTCCTTCACTTGTTTCTTAAGGATTTCTGGAGTAAAGCTCAGAGGAGAGCTGGGATTAACTAGTCATCAAAGATCCTAACCTAAGACTGAGGAATTGACAGAGGCTTAGTAAGGGTTCATCAACACTTGAGGTAAGACTTAGAATTCTTCAGTTTCAGTTTCTGGTTTTTGAGTTGTGGTGCTTAAGTTGAAATTGGGTGGAACCTTAGGGAATTCAGACTTGAGGCTGAGGAGGAGCAATCCAAAGGGGTCTAGAAGCAGCTTGTGGTCGAAATTCTATCACAGGTATAAGGTCTAAACTCTAAACTTTGATGTTCAGCTGGTTTTTACTGGGTTTTAGAGCTTGGAAGTGATTATGGCGAAATCTGAGTTTGTGGATGCATGTGTTTGGGTTTTAGGTGTTTGGGGTGCTTGGGATGAGTGGAGTGTGTTCATGAGGTTGTTTTTAAGTTTGGGTAAGAGTTGGGAGAGGTTTGGTTGAGGTTGGTTCGAGAAAATCGCAGAAGTGAAATTTTGGTGTTGGGTTGTCTGTGACTAGCGCTACAGCGCTAGCCTTTGGGCGTTGTAGCGCTAGGCCATGATGCAGAGGGGAATTTGGCTTCTGTCTGTAGCGCTGTAGCACCCTCCCAAGAGCGCTGTATCGCTACCCTACCTTCTGAAGGGGATTTTAGGGTTATTTGCTAGGGTTTTTGACCTAAGGTTTGGGGTTTGGTTCCACCACCTTGTTTGGTGGAAGGACTTCCCGGGGGCTCGGGATTGGCCCCGAGACTAGGTTTTGAACTTGAGGGTTGATGATGACTTTGGCCATGGTTGTGTTTAGGTGAGCGCTAGGGCTCGAGGGGGATCGTGCTCAAGGTGTCGAGGGATCAAAGCTATTGAATTGAAATGTAAGAAAACTGCACCCGGTTATATGATTGTGATGGGACTAAGTGCTCCTGAGAATTGTATCGTGTCAGTGTTGGTATCACGCCATGGGACATGTAAAAGCGGCCTAAGAGTGTCGTACATACTATTAGCGCACAGAGCGTGATTTGACCACTGGGAGCCATGAACACTGAGATAACAGTGGGAGCAGCCTGTGAGCGCTAGCCCTGGTTATCGTTTATAAACTGTGCATGTTATGAATTGATATGCCTAGTATGTGAGATATTGACTTGACTGCTAAATGCTTATGCTCTGTTGTTGTTGTGTTTTCTTGCTGGGCCTTGGCTCATGGGTGCTACGTGGTGCAAGTAAAGGCAAGGGCAAGCTGGACCAAGCCTGAGGTGGAGAGCTCCGAGGTGAAATGTACATAGCCAGCTATTCGATCACCACGATCGAGGAGTGGACCAGGACAGGGATTACCTAACTGCTTGTTTTGCCTTAGTATGGCTGGTTATTGTATCTGAGTCTCACAACCTTTGTAAACGATCTTTAAACTTGTACTTTTGGGATCCCGTGTAACCAGATAATATTTCTTAATGAAAAGTGTGGCTTTTGAGACCAAAACGCTTTTAACCCTAGTACCTTTGTAGCTTCTGCAACACGATTTTAATTAAATGACTTGATTAGCAAGTCTGGCACTTTATAAACACACAATGTAACGGTCTTGGCTATCCAGGGCGTTACAGCCAGGGTGAGACCGCAAGGAATACCTGGGATATCCTTACAGTTTAGACCGCGAACCCAGGGCCTGGTAAAGCGCCTGGGACGGCATGGCCGTACATGTATGACCTGGTGTTGGCCAGATTTTATATTAAGTGTTTGATATGCATTTATTATCTGCTTGTGAGGGTTTTCTTGATGGGCTTCGGCTCACGGGTGCTCTATGGTGCAGGTAAAGGCAAAGGGAGAATTGATCAACCTTGAGTATGGCGAGCGGGACGAGTGGTGCGTACATGTCCTGTCTGTCTGCCTGCCACGGCCAGGGGTGTTTTTGGGAGATGTTTGTACCAAACCTGAATTTTGTCGTTTAGTCGACTCTAATTATATTTTGAGTTGTAAATACTTCTAAACAATGTTTTTGGGATCCCAAATGTTAAATGTTTTATAAATTTTCAATGAAAGGTTTATTCTCAAGTTTATGACTTTGATTATGATTTAATTACACTTTTGTCTTAAACCTTGATTAGCGAGTAATTGCACATTTTAAACTCACTTAGTAACGGTTATAAGGCAGCAGGGCGTTAAAACTAAGTAACCTACACACAAACAAAAAACAAAGGAAAAACACTCTCAGCTCTCCCAAACTCTCTCACTTGTGTACACACACTCTCTCTCTCTCTTAATTCATTGGAATTTTTGGCGAGGAAAGGGGAGTCAGAGCTAGCTTTGGCTCAGGATTGCTAGGGGAAAGGCTTCGCTTTATTTTGGGTAGCAAAGGTATTGATTTCTAGCCTTAATTCTATATTTTTTTCTCTACTTTTAGTTGAGTTTAGAGTTTTGAAAACTCAAATCTGAATTTGATTTTGTGAGGGGTTTTCAGATTGTTTTTTGGGATGGTTTTGAGGCTTATGAAGTGCTGAGTTGATTGGGAACTTTGTTTTTGGGATTTGGCTATGTTTGATTGGGTTTTTCGTGAGTTTTGGCTTGAAGAAAACAGGGAAAAAAATGTGTTTTCATGTCAAGTCGCCGGCCTGTTCTTGGGGCATCACGGCTCTCATGAACGAAGGGAGAATGAGGTGTTGAACCTTCATTTTAAGCTGTGGGGCTTGTAAGGGTAGGCCGTGACGCGTGTGTTCTAGAAGACAGCCCTTGGGCTCTCTGACTAGGGGCGGGCTGCGACTCTTTTACCTTGGGCTGCGGCGCTTGAATGGCTTTTGAGCCTCGGGAAGGTCTTGAGTGCAGGAACTCAGACTTAGGGGCTCAAGATCGATGTCACTACCCGGTTTAGTAGAATTCGACATCCCAGAGGCTAAGACTCGGTCTGGAAGCCTTTATTTGCTCGTTATTGATGGGATTCTATATTATTGTTGTGACTGGGTTACCACTAGGGGCCCGGAACCAAGATCGTGCTCAAGGATCGTTCTTATTATACGTTGCAGTTGGACCTGAGGTAAGAAAACTGCACCCAATACGTGATATATATGGTTAGGTCTTGGCCCAGTTGTTAAATACAATTATTAATAGGGCTCGCGTCCCTGAGAATGAACATGATTAAAATTATGCATGTGATCATTAATTAAGCATGCTTGAATGCTTTGTGTCTAGATAATTGTTAAATGATATTTGCTTGTTTCCATTATCAGCGTAATTAGGGCTCAACCCCATTAAGGAACATGCTTATTGTAATGCCCCGAATTCTTCGTTATGGTTTAATGGCAAGAATAGTAGGCCGAGTGGGCCATACTTGTTTAATTATGCCATTAAATGATAAAATGCATGTATATGTGGATTATATTATAATATAATGTTAAATGCATGCATGTGTGTCCATATTTACAATTACAGGGGTGTGATGGTAATTTGGCCCGTTGAGGGTAAATTGTTTATTTGTATGCATGTCGGTGACATATTTTGAGACCACATTATAATGTGGGTTTGTTCGAGCCATTCGGCATGAGACGATCATGGTATGTTAATTATCGGTTTGGTCATAACAGGTTTAAGCTCGGGGCTCGGGGTGAGTCTCGGGGTGATTTTGATGATTAGAATGTTACCGGGCATTAAAGGGTAACGGGATGTGAATTATTGGTGTTCAAGATTATTGAGATTAGCGAGAATTGGAAAGCGTTAATTATGATTAACGGTATAGGTTCGAAAGGACAATTTTGCCCTTGGAATGACTTTAGAAGCCTTAAGTGACCTAGGGGCATTTAGGTCATTTAGTTTGGATGCATATGAACCTTTAGTGGATTGTAGAAAAATAGAGCAAAACAGGGTTTTACTTCTCCTTCCCGTACATCAATTTCCTTCATTCTCTTCCATTTCCTCTTTGGAGTTTTTGAGCTCAAAGTGTGGAATCAAGCTAAGAAATCAAGGGGCTCAGTTTATAGACTTGGTTCAGCCATTGAAGGAGGTTTAATCTCGAATTTGAGGTGAGTTTAGCCATAAGTTTCTGGTTTTTACTCTGTTTTAGTTTAAGATTTCAGTTTGTGATTTCTTGGTGGTTAGTTGGAATTAATGGGAGTTAGGTTGATGTTTGACTTGGGTTTTGGTGAGGGTTTGATATAGGTGATGTTTAGAGGTTGAATTGAATGTTTGGATGAGGTTTGGAACTGGTTTGAAGGTGTGGTTCCAAGGGAAAACGTAGGGAAAATTCAGCTGGTGCTTGCTGTTTTGCGAAATGAGCCGTGGCCTGGCTATGGTGTGCCGCGGCCTAAGATGGCTTCAGAGGTGGAAATGCCTTTGTCAGGAGGGTGAGTCGCAGCATGGCTCTGGTGAGCCGCGGCCCATCAGGGCAATATTGGCCAAAAATGTGTTTTTAGCTTGGGGATTCAAGTCTTAGGCCTCGGGGTCGATCCTACTACCCGATTAAGTAGTGTTAGATGTCTTGGAGGCTAGGTTTTGGTTTGGGAACCTTTTATGATCTATTTTATTGATGGAATCCCATAATTGGTTATGACCAGGTAACCGCTAAAGGACCAAAAGGTTGATCGTTCTCAAGGGTCGTTCTTTTATTCATTCTAGCTCGAACCAGTGGTAAGAAAACTGCACCCCAAATGTGACATGCATGGTTATTCATGAGGCATGTTGGTTGTATAAATGTGGACATGAATTGAATGTGAAATACTTAGCAAATGTTGCTCACTTGTGCATGGTACTGACTCATTAGTCAGATTTGGCAAAGGTGTTAGTATCAATTGTGAAGCTGTGACTTATTAGTCAGGTTCGGCAATTGTACTGGGCACTGGTCACATTGCGCTGACTCATTAGTCAGGACGGCCTTAGCGTGTTCAACGCAAGCCAATAAAGATTGGATCTAATCGAATTTCTGCATTGGATGACTCAAAGAGCATTAATGCCAATATTAAAAGCGCTTGTCTAGCCAAGGGCAAGCCATTTAGAGCCAGGGCTAGCGAGCCCCGTGACTGTTATGTCACATGGCTATGGGCACCGGCCTCACAGTGACGTGCTTGTCAGTCACTCAGTATGGTTTACTAGAACCTCAAAGTGATATTCACTCATCTGTTTGAAAGCTGTGAACTATGTGTGATTATAATGATAATCATTTGATAATGTTTACATATGATGTTATGTTTTCTTGCTGGGCTTTGGCTCATGGGTGCTATGTGGTGCAGGTAAAGGAAAAGAAAAGCTCACCCAGCCTTGAGTGGAGAGCTTAGGTGGTGATGTGTACATATGCGGCCGCTTGACCACCACGGCCAAGGAGTTCTCAGAGGAGGTAGGGGGTTTACCCTATTTTTGCCGCTTAGGTCGGCGGGTGTATAATTTTGGAACAGTAGTGACCTTTTTGAGTTGTAAATGAATTGTAAATGTTCTTGTGGGCCCATGAATAGTTTTATGTATCAATAAAACATATCCTTTCCTTTTTACTGGCGTTCACCTTAACCTGTTAATAACACTTAGATCACGTTTTTAACCAAAGGACTCAGGCAATAAGTCAAATTTTCGGTTCACCGTAACTGTTCTGGGGTAACCAGGGTGTTACACTTATTACTATGTTTGTATTTAATTGGCTGAGATATATGATTAATATGTATGCATACTTGTACTATCTGAAACATGCTTATTTGTATCTAGTTATCTGTATATGTTTGTCTGGTTGTTTGAATATCGCAATAGGGCGATGTGCGCTGGTCAAGAGGCTTAGGCCTAACCAAGAACGTACTATTATGTTGGCCAACCCTATGATCATTTTGAAAGAAAAATAATGTGCTTGGCTAGCTCGATGGCTAGTTACTTAGTGTTGGTTTTTATTGATCAAATCAAAGATTATACGCAGCGGAACAACAATCAAATTGTTAGTTTAATAAACTAAATAATTAAACTCTTTAATTATAATAGTTAATTTATTAATTATGATATTACTCCACTATAAATTCATAATTGCACTCTTTATGTTATAGGTATACTTTTACAGAAATCTTTTCTTAAGTCGTCTATTGATATAACCATCTTACAATAGTTCAACCCTCTAATTAATTAGTTCATAAATTAGAATGGACCATGGACCTATAACATTAAGCTCCAATAAATAAACTAAATAATTAAACTCTTTAATTATAATAGTTAATTTATTAATTATGATATTACTCCACTATAAATTCATAATTGCACTCTTTATGTTATAGATATACTTTTACAGAAATATTTTCTTAAGTCGTCCATTGATATTACCATCTTACAATAGTTCAACCCTCTAATTAATTAGTTCATAAATTAGAATGGAAGAATTACCATTTTACCTTTCTAATTTGCTTCTTATTCCTTAAGTACCATTAATTCACTAGTGAATAATTAATCTATAATCTAATTATAGATTTGAGCTCAAAATCATTCAGTTCTAGAATTAACCCTTAAGGGAAGTAATATACGATCCATTAGGAAAGATTAGATTCCGTATAGTTGATACATGTTCCCATCCATCCATGATATTAAATCTCCAAAACAAAAGTTATTAGCCTCATTCTATGAAGACACCTTAACGAATGAATCAAAAGATTTAATAAACATGAACAGGAGTTCATGAACACTCAGGATTTAGGTTGATCTATAAATGATCATCAGTTATGATATGAATTACAAGTCTTTATTGCTAAATGGTTTTTGGATAAAGACTTTAATTCATATCGGTCCATGTCATATATAATCATATTATATAAAGCACCTTTACTGAGATGTCTTTCCTTATCAATAATTTGAATCTAGATTATTTGTATCATTATGATACTCAGTAAACCATACTTACAACTCCAATTAAAGAATTCCATAACTTTAATTTGTTGTTGTTGACTATTTTTATTCATTCATGTGATCTTAATTCTCTCGTACTAATACAAGATCACATCCTCAATAATGAATATGGAATTTTTCTGATATTTACAAAATTATTCAAACAATAATTTAACAATCTAAATATAATAATAATAATAAACCATGGTATTTATTTATTCACAGAAAAACAAATTTCTTTACATGCTTTTAGGACACACTCCTAACAATCTCCCACTTGTACTTAAAGCAAGTGAGGCATTTCTCTCAATCCCATATTACGTACATGACCCTCGAATTGCTTTGCTGGAAGCGTCTTCGTGAACAGGTCCGCCAGGTTGTGTTCTGATGCGATTTTCAGAATGGTCACATCTCCTCTATATACGATTTCTCTGACTAAGTGGTATTTGCGCTCTATATGCTTTCCCTTATTGTGGCTTCTTGGTTCTTTAGAATTGGCCACTGCTCCACTGTTGTCACAGTAAAGAACAAGTGGTTTCTCCACTTCTGGGACTACTTCCAAATCTGTGTAGAACTTTTTCAGCCAAACTGCTTCCTTAGCTGCTTCACAAGCTACCATGTATTCAGCTTCCATGGTTGAATCAGCTATACTGGATTGCTTAATGCTTCTCCAGACAACAACTCCACCACCAAGAGTGAATACTGACCCAGAAGTAGACTTTCTACTATCCTTGTCAGATTGAAAATCTGAGTCAGTGTATCCAGTAGGTTCGAGGTCACTACCCGAATATACTAACATAGAGTGTCTCGTTCTCCTGAGATACTTGAGAATATGTTTCACCGCAATCCAGTGTTCCAAACCTGGATTTGATTGATAACGACTGACAATCCCTACTGTATAACATATGTCAAGTCTAGTACATAACATTGCATACATTAGGCTCCCTACAGCTTATCCATAAGGATAGTTTCTCATGTCCTCTTTCTCTTATGGTGTCTTTGGACACTGATCTTTGCAAAGAGTAATTCTATGTTTGTCGGAAATGGACCCTTTTTGGAATTCTCCATAGAGAATCTTTCAAGCACTTTATCAATATAATTTGCTTGTGAAAGTGCTAGGAGCTTGTTCTTTCTATCTCTTAGAATTTTAATGCCTAGAACATAGCTCGCTTCTCCCAAATCTTTCATTTGGAATTTGTCAGCCAACCATTTCCTTACATTTGATAATGTCTCTACATCATTCCCAATCGGTAGGATATCGTCAACATAAAGAAGTAAGAAAACCACAAGCTTTCCTTTGACGTATTTATAAACACATGCTTCGTCAACGTTTTGTTCGAAACCATATGTTTTAATAGTTTCATCAAATGTTAAGTTCCAAGATCTTGATGCTTGTTTCAATCCATATATGGATTTCAACAACTTGCATACCTTTTGATCTTGATCCTTCTTTATAAACCCTTCTGGTTGTTCCATATAAATGGTTTCATCAAGGTGGCCATTCAGAAAGGTTGTCTTGACATCCATTTTCCATATCTCATAATCATAGATGGCAGCTATGGATAAAGTATGCGAATGGACTTAAGCATGGCCACAGGAGAAAATGTTTCGTCATAGTCCACACTCTCTCTCTGTGTGTAGCCTTTGGCCACCATCCTTGCTTTATAGGTCTCTACCTTTCCATCTGCACCCCTTTTCTTCTTGTAGATCCATCTGCATCCAATGGCATTAACATTGTCAGGCAGATCTACAAGTTCCCAGACTGAATTGGAATACATTGATTCCATTTCTTGATTCATGGCATCTTGCCACTTATCAAAATTAGGGTCTTCCATTGCTTCTTTAAAATTCAATGGATCGTCCTTTTCAGTATCTGATATAAGAACGTGTGCCTCATGTTCGTAGCGAATAGGTTGCCTCACAATCCTCCCACTATGACGTTGCACTGGTTTTTCCTTTTCAGGAATTGTGGTATCTTCAGTTGTTTTATCATTAACTGATGAAGAAGATGGAGATGAAATTTTATCTGTCATTAGTTCCTCTAAAACTACTTTGCTCTGAGGTTTAAAATCATTCATATAGTCGTGTTCTAAAAAGGTTGCATTTGTCGATACAAATACCGTTTGATCACTTGGGCTATAGAAATTTCCACCTCTTGTTTCTGGAGCATAGCCCACAAATATACACACTTCTGACCTAGAATCCAGTTTTCCAGATTTAGGTCTTAGCACATCAGCAGGACAACCCCAAATACGGAAATGTCATAAACTAGGTTTACTTCCATTCCATAGTTCCAGAGGTGTCTTTGTCACAGCTTTGGATGGAACTACATTCAAAATGTAGTTAGCCGTTTGAAGTTCATATCCCCAAAAAGATAAGGGAAGTGAAGAGTAGCTTAACATAGACATGACCATGTCCAAGAGGGTCCGGTTTCTTCTCTCTGAAACTCCGTTTTGTAGTGGCGTTCCAGGTGCTGTGAGTTGGGATAAAATTCCATGCTCCATCAAGAAATCTTTGAATTCAGAATCCAAATATTCACCACCACAATCAGATCGGAGTGTTTTTAAAGATTTACCTAATTGCTTCTCAGCTAAAGCTTTGAAGTCTTTAAACCTATCAAAAGTTTCTGACTTCTTAAGCATTAGGTAAACATGACCGTATCTAGAATAGTCGTCAGTAAATGTGACAAAATATTCATAACCACCTCGAGCTTGAATGTTAATTGGACCACATACATCACTATGTATTAGCTCTAGTGGCTCTTTGGCTCTAGTTCCCTTCGAAGTGAAAGGTCATTTAGTCAATTTTCCTTCTGAACAGGATTCACAAACCGGTAGGGTTCCAATTGTTAGTTCCCTTAGAGGTCCATCATTAGTTAACCGGTTTATCCTATCTAGACAAATATGACCTAATCTTAAGTTCCATAGATAAGTGTCATTTTCTTTAGAAACCTTTTGTCTTTTGTTACTTTGTTGAATAGCTACTTTAAACAATTCAGAATTATTGAGAGATTTTTCTATTGGATTAAGCATGTACAGTTCGTCCTTTTGTTTTGCATGACTAATATTGTTCCCATTCCTTGAAATAAAAACCATATTATTATTAAAAGAAATGCCAAAATTTTGTTCATGTAACAAAGATAAAGAAATCATGTTTCTAGTAATTTCAGGAATAAATAGCACATTATTCAAAACTAGAAAATTGTTCTTAAAATTCAAACAGACTGTTCCACATGCTTTAGCTGAAACAAGCGCTCCACTTCCCACTCTCATAGTCATCTCTCCTTGCTCCAACTTCTTTGCGGACTCAAGCATCTGCAAACAAGAACAAACATGGTTAGTGGAACTAGAATCAACTATCCATGATAATTTATCTTGTTCCACCATACAAGCTTCGAGTACAAGTAAATCTTATTTACCTTTCTTTTTCTCTTTTACCTCGGCGAGATACTTTGGACAGTTTCTCTTCCAATGACCATTGACATTACAATGGAAACACTTTCCTTTGGGTGACTTTTGTTTGGGTTCATTGTTCTTTTTGTTCACGGGTGCCTTGGATGACTTCTTTGCCTTTTTCGGAATGTCCTTTTTAGGTTTGCTGTCATTGTTATTGCCTTTTCTTTTCTTCTTAGAAGAAGATGGTTTTGCTTCAACAACATTTGCTTCAGCCTGACTTGAGATGGTCTTGTTCAAAGACTCAAAAGTTTGTAATTCATTCAGCAATTGTGTCATGTTAAAATCCAATTTGTTCATGACATAATTTGTTGTGAATGTAGAAAAAGCAGGAGTTAAAGACTCAGGTATAATGCTTACTTGTGTCTTTTCATCCATGACTGCTCCATGCGTCTCAGCTTCATGAAATACACTAATCATGTTCAAAACATGCTCACACACAGATTGACCTTTCTTCATCTTAGCATTCATGTAGGTTCTAGTAGCCTCATGACGGCTTTGATCAGATGGGCGCCCAAACATTTCCTTAAGAGATTCTAATATCTCAAAAGAAGTTTGCATGGATTCATGATTTGTTCGTAAGACATCACTCATGCTTACAAGCATATAACACTTAGCTTTGTTATTGGATTGAATCCATGCATCAAATTTGTCCTGAACATGTTTCGGGGCATTGACACCAGGTTCTTCAGGACATTCCTCATTTAGGACAAACTTGTATTTTTCGTTAACCAACAACAGATTCATATTTGATTTCCATTTTATGAAGTTATCACCAGTTAATTTTTCTTGTTCAATCAAAGCAGTGATGGGATTTGCAGAGATAGACATATTCTGAATAAAATAAAAAATACAAATATTATTATTATATTTAGAAAAATAAATATCAAAGTTTTCAGAAATTAAACATGATGCATGAGCACAATTAAAACACATAAAATAAAGATTAATTTCCACGATAAAATTTTCTAACAATTAAAAAGCCGCCTTAGGGTCGGTCAAATTAATTTTAGAGAATTTATAAGACATTCTTATCTTTATTGTTTAAAACTTAAAATAACTCTTTATTTTCTCTTTTAAACATAAAGTACCGCTTAGTTTGGTCAAGTTATGATTATCCACTGCACGAGCTTAATCATAACTTTGTGAGTGTAACCCATTATTTCGGAGTTCATGACTTAACTTAGGACATGCCGCCTTAGGGTTGGTCAAGCCTAAAATACATCATTAGTTCCTATCAATGTAAGAAATACAACCTTGCTATTGATATGTCTAGACAACTTCCTTAGGGGGACGAAAACAAAGTCGTCGCGAGGCGTTATTCATATCTCACGGTGTTATATTAATAATGGAGACCATGAATTATGTTTGAGATATCAACCCTCTCCCACTCACTATTTTGAAATAAGTGTTTTTAACCTAATTAATTCCAAATTAATTATAACATCTTCAAACCTTATGAACATAATCAAAATTGGAAAGAAAGCGAGTTTCTAGGTCCATACCCAATTTTAAATTATCAATCATGTTCATCTAAACTTTACTAAAAACACTTTTAAAATAAAGTTGGTTTAAAGAAATTAAGTCATAAAGACTTAAAATTTGGTGTGATATTTTACCAAGTTTTCAAAAATGAAACTAAGTAATTTACATGCAATTGATTTCGCAAAACAATTCATATAAACACATAGGACAATCCTAATAATCATGTTTCTACTAATGAGATGCATGATTATGACTGTGTGGGTTTTTATGATGGCATACAATGCATGAACATGTTATCAATCACATCAATGACATGAAAATAATTATTTAAATAAATAAATAAACAATAAATGTTGAATCAGGTGCTTTTGGGTATTTCTAATTTTACAACCACTTTATAAAATTAAAAAAATAAAATAAAACCGCATTGATCTCCATCGGGCTTCTTTACTTTACTGTCGGTAGGATATGTGTCGTTGTTGGTCTAGAATAATAATAAGAAAATAATTTTCTAATTATTTTAGATTAATTAAAACAAACTTTTAAATAATCATTATTTTTATTTTTCTTTTTAATTAAAATAACTTTTAATTAAAATTAGAAACTGAAATAATTAAATAAAATCTGTTATTTTTAAAATTAAATTTTGAAATTAGATTTTTTTTAAAAAAATGTTTGTTAGGATAACAAAATTATCACATTATTTAAATATCAAATTTATAATAAATTGGATATTTAACATTTAAAATTTTTAAAAAAATAACAGAATAATTTCATAAAATAAAAAAAAAATTGGACTAGCAGGACGGGAACACGTGGCGTCAAACAGAGCTGCCGGGGCCGGGTTGTACAAAACCTTTACGGATCTGTACGGACCCGTCCGTACAGTCCGTACGAGGTCCCGGCAGCGGCTCGGAGGTCGACCTTGGAGGAGCGGTGGCTGAATTCTGAATCCCGGGCTCCGTTTTGACTTTTGTGTGATCGAAATTACAATTTTATGGTGTCAAAAACCAAATAAAATTACATAAATCCTATGCCCTCTAATGGCTTATACAATGATCTAATCATAAACAAATCCTAACAAAAAAACACCATACAATTAACAATTCAACATTCCCATGCATTCAATGACATTAAGCCATCCATTCATTCATCAAAATAAATAAATGCATAAAAGTAAACCCACACAGATTCAATATATATATGTGAAGATGGCTCTGGTACCATTTGTTGGTTTGTATTGATCAAATCAGAGATTATACGCAGCAGAACAACAATCAAATTGTTATTTTAATCCCATAAGATTTCTAGATCTACTTTTTCACATGCATATATATATTGAATCAAAGACATGAATAGAAAAATTACCTCAGGTCCTTCCTTGTTGCTATCTTTTTGTATGGCTAAATCCTTGAGATCTCACACCAAGATCTTCCAAAATGTTCTCAGCACACAAAGAACGAGTGTGCGCTCGCTATACAAACAATAGGCAAAAAACTATTTATCAGATGTTCTCAACACATGAGATCTGATAAAGTTTTGGACCTTGTGAGTGGGGACTTGCTTAGCAAACTGGGTATCAAGGCAGTGTTCGAATCTGAAAAACTCCTTCTGGTAAATGGAGGGACTTTTGTGGGGAAGGGTTTTGCATGCGACAGAATGTATAAACTTTGTACTTCAATTGAATTCGTGAACAATAATAAAGCCTCCACCTCTTTTTCTTATATGCTTGACTCAAATTATGTTATTTTATGACATGATAGACTTGCACATATAGGTTACTATTAAAATAACGATTATATATGGATTGAGTCATTGTTATATTGTTGAGCATGATAAATGTGAACTATGAGTAAAATCTAAAATGGTTAAAAAGTATTTTCCTAGTGTTAATGAAAACTCTAACTTACTATATTTTATACATATTGATTTATGTGAGCATAATGATATGTTAATTAGAGGTGCTAGTAGGTGTTTCATTCATAGATGAACAAATATATTTATTTGCTTATGAACAAAGATGAAGAATTTAATGTGTTGTACTTATATAAAGTCAAAGTTGAAAATCAATTGAAAAGGAATTAAAAAATTTTATAAGTGATAGGGATGGTGAATACTTCTCAAATGATTTTAATTTATTTTTTGAAGACCATGGTATGATACTTGAATGCACGGCCCCGTATACTGCACAACAAAATGATATAGCAGAAAGAAAAAATAAGACATTTCTTGAAATGGTTAAGACTATGCTATTACATTCTAAATTGAGTTTTAGTTTTTGTGGGGAAGCCTTGTTATCCGCATGTCATATTTTGAATCGTATTGCTATGAAGAAAAACAATATCTCTCCATATTAGTCATTGTAGCATCCCGAATTCCATAATAAGGCTTAATGCCTTGATTAGGGGGCCATGAGGGAAATAATTGGATTAATTATGTGTTTGTGTGATATGTGTATATTATAATGTGAATTATGTGAGTTATATTGTGATATTACTATGTTTGCATGTTTAAGCGTATTAAATATGCATGTGGGCCCATTTTTTACTAGAAAATGTATTTTCGTAATTTTTGCATGTTGAGGGTATATTTGTAAATATATGTATATTGTGATTTAAACTGCATTATTATGTAGATATATTTGAGTTTCTCGGCATGAGACGATTCTAGAAAGCCAGTTAGCAGTTTAGTCACAACGGGGTCAAATACCTGCCTCGAGGTGAGCCTAGGGGTATTTTTGTAATTTATTACATTGCCAGGATTTATCAGGTAATGAGAATTTATTGGTGATTAATTGGGAATATTTGTGTTAATTTAGATTAGTGGGAAATGGGTGCAAAAGACGATTTTGCCCTTGGGGGCATTAAAGAGCAGTTGATTTGATCAAATGGTAGTTTGGTCTTTTCTTAACAAAAGGGTGACTTAAGCTTACTAGAAGCTCTCAGTAGTAACCAAAAACAAAACATAAAAAACACTTAGGTTCAACTTCTCTCTCTCGTTTCTCTCTTGTTCCCTTAAAACTCTTGGGGGAGTTTTTAACTTTTGAAGAATATTGGCTTGGGAGGTGAGGGCTTGGAGCTAGGATTGGTTTAAGGTAGCTTAGGGTCGTAATTCTCAGTGGAGGTAAGTAATTATCTCTGTTTCTTTAAGTGAATTTCTGAGTTGCTTGAGCTTTTAGGGTGTTCTTGAGTTTTAGTAACTCAAGGTGTGGATTTTGAGTTGATTTTTGGAGCTTATATGTTGTTTGAGATGTTAAGGAAGGATAGCCAAGTGAGGTTTTGAGTTGTGGGGACTCAAACCCAGTTTAGTAGAATTTAAGGTCCCGGAGGCTAGGTTTCGGTCTGGAAGCCTTTATTTACTTTATATTCATAGTTATCCTCTATTATGGTTGTGAATAGGGTACCACTGGGTCTCCGAAGGGGATCGTGCTCGAGGGTCATTTCTATTTATTAAGTGCTTGGACTAGAGGTAAGAAAACTACACCTTGGGTTATGATTAGGGCTCGGGCCCCTATGAATGAGCATGATTATGATTATGCATATGATTATTTGATTAAGCATGCTTGAGTGCTGTGTATCTGGATAATTTATAAATGATTTATACTTGTCTATATTATCTGAGTGTAGGACAAAAGGCATGACTTATAAGTCAAGAGCGGCAATAGCACATTGAGCATAGGTCGATATGGTTAGGCCTATCCAGTAGCGTGGTATATGCTTGACCAACCCTATGGTCGCTTGGAAAATAAAGTGCCATGTACGCTTGGTCAGCCCTTAGTGATTATCCAGAAATAGGGCATCGGGCTCCGGGGTAACTTTATAGTCACTTATTTGGATTGAATGCGTGCATCAGTAGGGTTACTACTTCTAGGAATGCTATGTATGATTTTGTGATATGTTATTAACTACTTATGAGCATGTTTCAGTTTTCTTGCTCAACATCGGCTCACGGGTGCTATGTGGTGCAAGTAATGGAAATGGAAGTTGGACCAGCCATGAGTTGGAGAGTTTCGGTGGCGGTGTGTACATATGCAGCTTGCTCGACCACCATGGTTGGGGATTCACAAATGAACTAGGGTCGAACCCTAATTTTGCCACTTAGGTCGGCCTGTTGTATTCTTTTGAATTATAAATGACATTTTAATGTTTATTTTTGGGATCCCATGTACGAACTTAAACTTTTTATTGAAATGATTACTTCTTTTGACAAAAATTTTAACCCTAACCTGTTAATTATCTTTAGTTACACGTTTACGACAAAATTACTCAATTAGCAAGTCTAGCACTGTTTAAAAGTACACAATGTAATGGTCTTGGCTATCCATGGTGTTACATTTATTTTAAAGTGTGGGGGTGCCTTTCTTATTGAAAGAGCATTGATCCTAAAAGGCCCAAGTTGGCTCCAAGGATATAAGATATGCTTTTGTTGGTGATGCCTAAAATAACTAAGCTTATAAATTATTACACTTGGAGTCTAGTGTGATATTTGATTCTAGAGAGATTGAGTTCTCTGAGAACATGTTGTATAGTGACTATAGCTCTCAAGAACCTGTCATATTTAAAGAGTCTCAAGATGATACTTCTACAAAAGTTGATCAACAAATTATATTGCCTAGAAGAAGCCAAAGTATTAAAGAGTTGGGATGAAATGAGAAATACTCTCAAGTGGAGATATTTTATGTAGTAGAGGGAAACCTCAAAGAAGTCACTTGATAATTTTCAATAGTTCTTCAAATCGAAGATGATCTTAAAACTTTCAATAAAGTAGTGTCTTCAAGAGACTCTGCCTTTTGGAAAGAGCTAATAAATGATGGAATAGATTCAAATATGTCTAACCACAAATGGAAATTACTTGACCTTCCACAAGGATAAAAAGCAATTGGCTACAAATGGTTGTTTTGAAGGAAATATTATACTGATGACACCATACAAATCTTTAAGGCTAAATTAGTAACCAAAGGTTTTAAACAAAACGAAGGAATAGATTATTTTGACACATAGGCACTGGTAGCAATGACAACTTCTATTAGATTATTATTTTCTTTACCATCAATATGTAACCTTCATGTTCATCAAATGGATGTGAAGATGGCATTCCTAAATGGAGACCTCGAGGAGGAGGTTTATATGGAACAACCGAAGGATTTTTTTCTCGAAAGGAATGAGCATAAACTATGTGGACTTTTTAAATATTGATATGGTTTAAAACAAGCACCAAAATAATGGCATGAGAAGTTTGATAAAGACATTTTTCGGATGGGTTTAGACACAATAATGTGGACTAACGCTTATATTCTAAGACATATGATGACTATGTCATACTATTGTAACTCTATATTAATGATATGTTTATTTTGAGTAGTGACATGAAACAAATAATAAAAATAAAGACGTTTCTATCTTGTACCTTTAAAATGAAAGACCTTGGAGTGGTAGGTACCATTCTAGGCATAAAGTTTTGCACGCAATATTTAATGGTGTTGGTGAGGGTTACATAACATTAATTTCATCTTATGAAGCTTCTAAAGAAGCTTGGAAAATCCTTCAAACTCAATTTGAAGGAACTGATGAAGTTAAAGTTCTAGGCTTGTCACGCTAACTGTAATGCCCCAAATTCGCTAATAAGGCTTGGTGCCTTGATTAGCGTGTCGAGAGGGAAATGATTGATTTAATTGTATTATTATGTGATTAATCATGATATATGTTCATCATTATTTGATTGCTTGGGTTATGATATGATATGACTAGATTTGCATGTCTAGGTATGTTAAATGTGCATGTGGGCCCGTTCTGGTTAACAAGGGAAATTTTGTAATTTTTGACCCGTTGAGGGTATATATATGTGTTATGTATGCGATATGAGTAAGACCACAATATTGTAAAGATATATTTAAGATGTGTGGTCCGAGGCGGTCCTAGGGAGCGGACTAGCGGAATAGACACAACACGGTCAGATACGCGGCTTGGGATGAGCCTAGGGGTATTTTGGGGAGTTAGTATGTGTTCGAGATCTACCGGGTAACTGGTAGTTATTTAGCGGTTATTTGGGTATGCTGGGATTAATTGGGGATTTATAGGACTACTCGAAGAATTAGCGGGAATGTGGCAAATGACGGGTTTTCCCTTGGAGGTGTTAAAGGGAAAATAGTTTATTTAGGGGCGTTTTGGTCATTTTGGTGCCAAGGGATATACTTGGACTTAGTACCTTAGGAGTCTAGAACCAAATAGAAGGAACCCAGCCCCTCAATCTCTCTCTCTCTCTCTCTCTCTCTCTCTCTTTCTCTCTCTCTTGTTTTTCTTTACTCTTCTTGGTGCCTTTAGGAGTTTGATTTTTTGGAGAGGAAGAAGCTTGGGGACTGGGATTGAAGCTAGGATTAAGTGGAGCAACTCAGGGAGGATCGAAATTCTCAGTTAAGGTAAGCCTATCTATGTTTCTTGGAGAATTTCTGCTGAGGTTTGAGGTTTAGCTAAGTTATAGACTTAGGTTGGATTTTGATTTGAATTAGGGATTTGGTTGGTTTTCTGAGGTGTTTATTTTGCTCTAAGTGTAGTGGATATGTTTTGGGACTTAATTCTGGCAGTAGAGCATGTTTGGAGTGATTTTTTGCGGTCTTTAGTAATCTTAATCACTGGGAAAACTGGGTTTGCAGAGTCACATTACGACTCTGTTCTTGACCACCGTGGCCCGCATGAACCCAGAGGGCCTAAGAGGGGTTGCTGAATTACCCAGGTGTCACGGCACAGGTTGGGGCGCATCGAAGCCCGTGTACCCCAGTTAAGAGCCTTCAGCTCTCTGACTTGTAGAGGGTCGTGGCACCTCTGAGGAGCGCCGCAACTCAAATGGGAGATGTTGGCCAATTAGGGTTTTGTGCTTGGGAACTCAAACCTAGGGCCTCGGGTAGGATCCTACTACACAGTTTAGTAGAATTCAAGGTCCCAGAGGCTAGTATATTATTTCTGAAGTTTTCAATTAGCTTACATTGTGATGGCTATTTATTATTACGTTGTGACTAGGTTTTACCGCTAAGGCTCGAGATTAGGGATCGTGCTCGAGATTGTCTTGTACTATCAGCTCGGGACTCAGGTAAGAAAACTGTTTGTGCCGGTAGAGCAAGGCATGGCTCGATTAATTATGCTTAATTTTATGTGTGAATGTATGTAATTGTTATGTCATGTATATGTTTGTGACAGATCGGCAGAGGCCGGGATCGGAAAGGGCTGGAAATGCACCTTGATCAGCTTAGGTCGTTGATGTGAATTGTCTGTTGTGTTTGTTTAATTATGTATTTACTGGAATGAATTGTCATATGCTATGTTTGTGGAATTTTCTTGCTAAGCCTTGGCTCACGGTTGCTCTATGGTGTAGGTAAGGGAAAGGGAAGGGCCAACCAAGCATGATTTGGAGGGCATGGAGCGGTGCGTACATGTTTGGCCTACTTGGCCGCCATGCTGGAATAGTTTTGAGGAGCATTATGTAAATCTCTGATTTAATTTCCTAGGTTGATCGTATACTGACTTTTGAATTGTAAATATGTTCTAAACAATATTTTTGGGATCCCAATGTAACTCTTTTATGACTTTAACGAATGTCAAAGCCTTTTTATACTTAAGTTTCATTATATGAGTCCTTACTTTAATTTAATTACACTTTTTGGTCTAAAACCTCGATTAGCGAGTTAATTGCACATTTTAAATCACATGGTAACAGCTCTAGGCTAGTAGGGCATTACACTAACCCTAAGGTTTAAAAATTTGCGTATGACTGAAGATGAAACTGTAAATGAGTTTTATGAACGTCTATCTATTATTTCAAATGAATATTTTCTGCTAGGAGAAAAAATTTCTAACTCTCTTTTAGTTAGAGAAATTGTTAGTCTTACCTGACAGGTTTCAAGGAAAAATCACTAAGTTGCAAGAAGTGAAGATCTAAACTCCTTAAAGTTGAAGAACTAATAGGATCTCTTCGGACATTTAAACTCAATCAAAACATGAGGCACAAAGATATAAAATTTCCTTTAATGTTATATAATAAAAGGTGGAAAGTTCGGATGAAGAAGATATCAAGATGGCAATATTATCAAAGAACTTCAAAAAATATATGAAGAAAATTGGTAACAAGAAGGCTAGTTTTAAACCCATCAAAGGTAATGAGTGTTCTAAAAAATTTGATACTAATATAAAGAAAGGGAACCAATGTAGTGAATGTGATGGCTATGGACGCATTCAATCCAAATGTACTAATACCTTGAAAAAAGGGAAGAAAGGTATGACTACCACATGGAGTGATAATGAATCTAATAGTAGCGATGAAAAGACCGTTTGTAATGATTCTCTAACTTCTATTATATCTAATTCATCTTTTCATTATAATTCAATTTGTTTTAACAATGTATCTCAAGATGTTGTAAAAGTATGATCAAACAAATAGTGATTCTAATGAATAATATTCAAATGAAGAATCACTGATGGAGACCTACCAAAAGTTGTACTCTAAATGGTTGAAGGTTTGTGTTGATAATCAACTTATGGTTAGTAATAATAATGTCTTGAAAACGATAAACAAGGAGCTTGAGCATTTAACCAAAAAATTGAAAAAGTCATCGAAATTAAAAAAGATTTTGAATAAAGTGATTATCAGCCAAACAAGTCACACACAAAAAGGATTAAAGGTGTTGAATTCTCGTGCTACAAATTTAGATGAAATTCTTGCTATAGGAAAGAAAAATGGTGAAAATTCTGGCATAGGATTCAATGGTGTAAAAAATTCTTATAAGATAATATTTGTGAGTTCATGATTGTTTTATGATGCCCCATGCATCACAAACTCAGATTAATTCAACAAGAAACCTAGGTAAACGATTCATACCTACTTGTCATTTTTTTGGGAGGAAATATCACATTCAACCAAGATGTTTCTCACTGTTAAATTTTTCAAGCTATTATCTCAAGAGAATGAAGTTCAAACAATTTTTACCTGCGAAAGTTGGTGAATCTAAAAACATATGGACAAAAAAGGGTGAAATAAATTGTCTGGATTCTTTTCCTGTTTTTGATCTTCCTAAGCTAATCCATGGTGTTTTGATAGTGGTTACTCTAGGCACATGACTAGTAATGGAAAATCTTAAGTGATTTTAAATCCATGAAAAAGGGAGAGGAAACATTTGGCGATTGTGTCCCTGGAAAGGTAATTCGTAGAGGAACCTTAGATGTTGAGGAGATGTTGAGATTTAAAAATGTTTTACTTGTTGAAGTACTCAAAGCTAATCTTATTAGCGTGAGTCAAATTTGTGATCAAAATTTGCATGAAAATTTTCGTCGTGATACTTGTTTTGTAAGTGACTCTAAAAGGGGTTAGATCCATCGATAATTGTTACACCCTGACTCAAGTACAAGTTTGTAATTATGTTGTTCATAATGCTATTGATTTGTGACATGAAAAATTAAGGCACAATAATCATAAAAATTGGAGAAAAATTACAAGTACAGGTATTGTTCGTGGACTACCTAACCTAGGAAAGCATGCCTCAGACAAGTGTTGACCATGTCAGATGGGAGAACAATGGAACGTTTTTCATAAATAATGACAAGTGTTGTGACTTCAAAATTTTGGAGCTATTACATATGGACCTAATGGGTTTGATTCAAGTTGAAAGCGTAAGTGGGAAAAATACATAATTTTGTGTGTAGATGACTTTTCCAAGTATAAGTGGGTTTTTTTTTAGAGAAAAGTTTGAGATTTTCGATACTTTCAAAACATTTTGTATAAAATTTAGAGTATAAAAATACTGAAACATTGGAAAATTCTATGGATTAGGAGTGGTCATGGAAAAGAGTTTGAAAATGTTGTTTAAGATGAAATTTGTGAATCTCTTGGTAATTCATTTTCAACTCCTAAGACACCTAAATAGAATGGATTTGTTGAGCACAAAAATAGAACCTACAGGAGATGGCTAGGGTGATGCTTAATAGTAAGAAGTTGCCAAAAAGATTGTGGGCAGAAGTAATCAACACTGCTTGTTACATCATCAATCGTGTATATTTTTTCCCATGTACATTAAAAACTCCATATTAGAATTGGTTAGGTAAGAAACCTAATGTAAGTTACCTTCATGTCCTTGGATATTTATATTATATTCTCAAAGATTGTGAGAACCTTGTAAAATTTGATGCTAGAAATGACATTGGAATTTTTTTTTTTTTATTAATCCTGAAATAGTCAACCTTTTCGTGTTGACAATGTGAAAATGAGACTATTATGGAAACTACTAATGTGGTTTGTGATGATTCAAAGGATCTTGAAGATTACTCTAGGGAAGAAGAAATATATTGTCTTATTGAAAAAAAGCATAATATGTAATTCAGATGAGGATTTTGACCTCCTAGAATCCAATAGTGCAACAACAACGAATTAAAATGCTCCAGCTGATTTTTTTCATAAAAAAGAAACATCCATCCTATCTCATCTTAAGTAAAGTATATGAAGGTGTGATCACAAGAAAATGGTTTGTGAATTTGGTGCAATATGTTTGTTTTACTTCTTCCTTTGAGCCAAAAAAATGTTAATGAAGCCTTGAATGATGAATTTTGGATCAAAGACATATAAGAATAATTATAGCAATTTACATGAAATGATGTGTGAGTACTTGATCCTAGGCCTAGTCACACAAATGTTATAGGATCTAAATGAATCTTCAAAAACAAATCTGATGAATTTCTCAGTAATGTAATAACTAAGGTCGGGTTGGTTTCTCAAGATACACTCAAATTGAGGGTATTGACTTTGGTAAAATATTTGCTCCCATTCCAAGGTTGGAGTCTATTAGGTTGCTTCTAGCGATTGCATGTATAATAGGCTTTAAATTGTTTCAAATTTATGTTAAATCTACATTCTTAAATGAATTTTTAAGTGAACAAGCTTATGTTGAGCAACCTACAAAATTTGAAGATCCACATTCACCTTATAATGTGTACAAATTGAAAAAGGCGCTTTATGGATTGAAACAAGCCCCACGACTTTGGTATGAGAGGTTGACACAATTTCTCGTTAAAAATTGATATAAAATAAGGGGAGTTGATAAAAATCTATCCATAAAAAATTATTACTTTGATATTGTGATTGCTCATATTTATGTTGATGATATTGTTTTTGGTACTACCCCTAATATTAAAGTGCAGGAATTTGTTGATCAGGTGTAGCAGGAATTTAAAATGTGTATGGTACGTGAAATGAACTATTTTTGGGGCTTATAGATGAAACAAGAAAAATGAGAGGATCATTATCTTTCAGAGTAAGTATGCCAAGAATCTAGTCAAGAAGTTTGCTCAGAAAGATCCAACACATGCAAAAGCTCCCATGGAAACACAACAAAATTGACAAGAGATGAGAATGGATCCAAGGTTGATAGAACCTTGTACAAGACTATGATTAGGAGTTTATTGTATCTCACAGCTAGTTGGCCTAACATTTGTTACATTTTTGGTGTGTGTACTCGTTATCAATCAAACCCTGTGGAGTCTCATGTGACAGTTCTTACGAGAATCGTTCACTATGAATGAAAATCTTCAATATGACATTTGGTATTCTGAGAAAATAACACTAATCTTGTTTATTTAAAATCAGACAGAGATAGTTAGAAATCGACTTCTGGATCAGTGTTCACACTTGGTGGAGGAGTTGTAGTCTAGCAAAGTATCAAACAAACCAGTATTGCAAATTCTACCATGGAAGTTGAATACACAGCGGCTTATGGAGAAGCTAAAGAGTTTGTGTGGCTCAAAAATTTCTATTATGATAAGGAAGTTTTTCCAGACATTGATAAGCCATTGGTTTTATACTGTGATAACAATGGGTCAGTAGCTAACTCGAAGGAACCAAGGAATCACAAGGTGGGAAAGAATATCGAGAGGGAGTACCACTTGATCAGGGATATTATTCACACAAAAGATGTAGCGGTTATGAAGATAGCTTCAGAACATAACATTGCAGATCCTTTTACGAATTCTTTGTCTACAAAATCTTTTAAAGATCATGTTATAAATATAGGTTTGCGGGAGATGCCTCATTTGTTTTAGGGAAAATGAGAGATTGTTCAGATTAGTGCCCTTAAAAGCATATGTGATGAACAATATTTTATGAAATAAATAACTAAAATAAAATTTTGACATATATTGATTGTTTATTATTGTTATTATTAGAAAAATGTTATATGAGTATCAGAAAATTCCCAAATTCGTTATTGTGGCTACAATCTTGTATTGGTATGATAGGATTAAGATTGTAGGGAACGAATTTAAAAAGGTCATAGTAAAACAAAGTTATATGGAATCTTTGGATTAAATATTGTAAGTACGATTCACTAGTATTAAGAATACATATAATCTAGATCCGGATTACTAATGTCGTAGGACATCTTAGTGGAGGTACTTTGTATAAAGTGCTTATACATGAATGAGACCCGATATGGTATTAATACTTAATAATATCGTTTACTTTATAAGTATTAATTAAACATATCAATAAGATGATCATATACTAATTAATCTTAATCGTGAAGTTACTATGAACTTCTATTTATGTCATATGAGTTCTTTAATTAACTCGTTATGGTTTGTCAAAATGATCAAACTGAAAACTTTTGTTTTGGGAACTCATTGATGTAAATAGGTGGGGACATAATATACACATATGGAATCTATACATTTTCTAGAGGAATTGAATAATGGTTCTCTTAAGGGTTGGCTTTTGAAACTGAAAGGTAAAGTTTATGAATTAACATGCACTAGTAAAGTTAATGGCACTTAAGGAAACAAGATATAATTAAAGGGGTTAAACGGTAATTAACTCCTACTTGAACTATGAACCATAAATAGAGGAATGAAATGATGGACACTTTTTATACTTAAAAGTACTCAATAAATAAATTTTTATAATTACAAGAGTGTAGTTTCATATTTTTAGTAGAATAATATTGAGAATAATAAATTAAGGATATTATATGAAATTTTTTTAATTAATAATCTAAATTTATTGGAGCTTAAAATTATAGGTCTATATGTCCCCGAGATGGCTTTATCAACACTATTCAAGGTAAGAGTTGCAATTTAAAAAAAAATCAGGGAAATGACATACTTGGAAGAAATTTGTTCTTCAGGGTCAAATATGTAATTGAGAGAAAATATATAATTAATATATCAATTTTCAAGAATGGTATTTTAATTAAAAATGAAATTTTGAAATTATGTGGAATATTTTGATTAAATATAGTAAGTACGATTCACTAGTATTATGAACACATGTAATCTAGATCCGAATTACTAATGTCGAAGGACATCTTAGTGGAGGTAATTTGTATAGAGTGGTTATACATGAACATGACCTGATATGTTGTTAATACTTAATAATATCGTTTAATTTATAAGTATTAATTAAACATATCAATAAGATTATCATATACTAATAAGTCTTAATCTTTAAGTTATTATGAACTCTTGTTTATGTCATATGAGTTCTTTAATTCACCCGTTATGGTTTGTCAAAATGATCAGGCTGAAACTTTTGTTATGTGAAGTCATTGATGTAAATGGCTGGGGACATAATATATAGATATGGAATCTATACATTTTCGAGTGGAATTGAATAATGGTTCTCTTAAGGGTTAGATTTTGGAGCTAAAAGGTTTTTGAGCAGAAATTCATAAATCAGTTTATGAATTAAACTTCACTAGTAAAGTTGATGGTACTTAAGGAAGAAATATATAATTAAAGAGGTTAAATGGTAATTAATTTCTACTTTAATAATGAACCATTAATAGAGGAATAAATTGTATGTAGTGATTAAATTTTTGAACACTTTTTATACTTAAAAGTACTTAATAAATAAATATTTATAATTACAAGAGTGCAGTTTCATATTTTAGTAGAATAATATTGAGATTAATATATTAATGTTATTATATTAAATATTTTTAATTAATAATCTAAATTTATTGGAGCTTAAAATTTTAGGTCTATAGGTCCCCGAGATGGCTCTATCAACACTATTCAAGGTAAGAGTTGAAATTGGGAAAAATAAGGGAAATAACATATTTGAAACAAATTTTTCTTCAGGGTCAATATGTAATTGAGACAAATTATTTAATTAATATAGAAATTTTTTAAATTAGTATTTTAATTTAAAAGGAATTTTCAAAATTATATACGTAAATTAATTGACAATTTTAAAAATGACATTTAAATAATTAAGATGATTAATTTTGAAATAATTAGTTTTATTTATTTAAACAATGTGAATATATTTCTCATAATTCAAATTGGATTTGAATTTGAAGTGATATTTATTCTTTAATTAATCTAATCAGATAAGTCACCAAATTCAAATATTTCTTTCAATAAATAATAATTAAAAGAAAGTGGTTGGAACACATCCTTGAATTCAGGGATGTGTTACACACCAGCTACAGTGCATGGAATATTGCAGAGATACAAGAACGAATCTTGATATTTATTTTATTTAATAATTGATTTATAATTTGAATTTTGAATTTAATTATCTCTTTGATAAATCTATCAATTAGAAATTGTTTCAAAATACGCTTAAATGAGAGAATATTCTAGAGAGAGAATTCTAAGCTTTTCAGAGAGAGAAAAATATATCATAATATTTTTCATATCCCTTAAAACTGTCTCAGACCTAATATTCCAAGATCTCATGAGTTGAGTACATCTTGTGAATCAAAAAAATTCCCATGATTATTGTACATGCCCACACACGTCTTTAGGTGTAGAGATACTTCTTGGAAGATCTTAGTCTGAGTATTCTCAAGACTGCTTTGGATTAAATGTTCGTTGGAGTCACTTAAAGATATACATGATTCTTGATTGTTCTACAAGTGGTAAATCATCATATTTTTCTTTCTCTTTGATTAATGTTTTGCATATTAATGGATCTGATCAAGATTGTTTGAATAAATTTTTTAAAATCTCTTGGCCCACCACCCCATGCTTTATGTTGTGCATATGGTAAATGAGTTACCAACACCCTTGCGATTACTTCTCCTCCAGCAAATCCACCGTCTGAAGTGGTGATTTCCCCGTTGCAACCTACTCTATAATATCTGCTTCCTTTAGTAAGGGTTATTTTTGTAATCTAGCTTCAGCCAGGGAATTTTGGTAAACTGTATGTTTTTATGTGTTAAATGATATGAGCTATGATATGGATCATTGTTGTGAATGTTTTATTTTATGAATATGTCAGTCTATCCACACATGTGTTTCCTCAAGTTATGGGGGTCAAATTAGAAATATGAGCTTTATGGTGGAAAGTGTAACTAAGGAAAGTCAAAATTATTAGCTTAAGTAAAAAGCTCCAAAAATGGCTTAAGTAATTACGTGAGAAAGTTAGAGACTGGGATAGTATAGTAAATAAGCTTTACATGATTAATCATCATAAATAAATAGAATATTGGGAATTAGGTCTAGGCTTGGTACAATTGTGAGACACTTCTTGTTTACGATACATGATAGAGTAATAGAAAATGAACATTTCTCTTGTTCTTGATCTGGATCTTTGAGGCTTAGGAATCCAAAGGAGCACGTTAATTTAGTAGTTTGGCAGACTAAGGATCACACAAAGAAGTAAGGATTGGGAGATTTGATGCTGAGATATTGATTGGTAAGTTCTTCAAATTTTATTTTTTAAGTCTAATATTAGATTTAGGTTGTGATGATGAAAAGGGTTGATATTTTTGCTTTTGACTAATGGATGTTAATGAGATGTTTAGGAATTATTTTATTTGCGTTTCAAGTGGTAGAAACATTTTAGATTGATTGATTGGGTGATTTGGGTTGATACCTTACAATTTAGCTCAAAATCTGGGTTTAAAAATTGCATTTGCAATTTTTGAAAATCACGACTAGTGCGACAGCGCTAGCCTTGGCGCATCCCCGCTACTAGCCTAGAAAGCATGAACCCTCTTTTGGCGCAACTGCACCAAGGCTCTATTGCGAGCACGTCAGTTGCCTGGAAAAGGGAATTTTTGGTGTAAGTTCACCCTTTTTATTATGAATTGGTACCATTTGGTTTAGGGTTTTATGCACATAGATTTTAGGACATTCTTAAGGATATTTTAAGTATGAATTAGCCTTAAGAGGGACATGGGTGTATTTCTAATATGGTTTTGGTTTAGCTTGAGTTTTAAAGTTTTGATGTTCTATGATATGTTTAGGCTCGCTAAGGATACTTGAAGGGACGCGTTAGTGTGTGTGGATCGCTGCTGCTATCGAGGTAAGAGGAGTGGACACATGCACGTAGGGTGTATGCTTGTTGTACTTTTTTATCATAAAACTTGTATGGTTTAATTATGCTAGTGTCTAAGTATGAATAGGTTATATATATATGACTATGTTTAAAGTATATTATGACTAATGAGTGTTATGTGAATTTTATGCTTGTATTATATAATTTTTGGACATTCTTATGTTATTAGATGCATGTCTACATTATAAAATTGCATGCTTACGATATGTTTAAAACTACATGCTTACATTATTTTGTGTTTACTAAACTATTGTCCAATTTAACTTTGATTGGGATCTATTGCTTTCTAATTATGTATATTTATATTTATGATTTGATATTTTACTATTATGGCTTTAAGGTATGGTGTTTTGTTACACACCTCTTCTTGTTGGAGTTTGGCTCATGGGTACTCTGTGATGCAGGTAAAGGCAAGGAAGTGGTTATAAGGCAATAGGATTGTAATGACCCACTAATCTAGACTTTTGGACCATTAACGAAACTATACATAAAATCCTTAATAGAACTTACATTTGCGAAAATACCACAATTTTATTAAGTAACTTGTAAAAATAAAAGTTACTTACATAAATACCAAAAAGGATATGGGATCCCATTGTCTTTAAAAAAAACATGATTTAAACTAAAAAGACATTACATAAATCGTGCGAAAAATACATGTAAAAAAAAAAAGAAACATAAAACAGAAATTACATCCTCGAATCAAATAACGCTCGGCTCCTTGACTCCATTCACCATCGATACACATTCTCTAAGCGTCCACGAATCTTACCGCCTCTTAAAGCTATTTTCCTGCACATAAAACAAAAAGGAATGAGCCTAATGCCTAGCAAGGAAAATCTAACACATAGTCATAAACATAATTTCATAAGAAACATAAAGACTTAACATAATACATATAACATACACTTATTATAATGGCCATTATTACTTGGGGTCCCATAGACTAAACAAGCATATGCCCATGGGATTAGTGGGGTCCTACTAGCTAAGTAGGTCATATGCCCATAACCCATTTGGGGTCTTGTTAGTCATATGGGTCATATGCCCAAGCCTACAAACATACATGCATACATATCATAACACATTTAATAACATAAAACATAAGATAACATAAGCATATAACATATTGATTCTAGCCTATTTTCCTTACCAAAGTTACCGGGATATGTGGACAGCGTTGGGACTTTGGAACACTCCTAATAACCATAATGAACAAGAGTGAGTCTAAAGAAGGAAAAGAGATGAAAAGGAATGAGAAGATTAAACCATTTGAGAAACATGTTTACCGAAACTTATGTGCTCAAGAACTTAGATTTCCTAACCAAAATAAGAATGAGGTTAGGAAACTGAATAGAAGGCTATGAGAAAGAAAATAACATAAAACAATGAGCTAGAGTTTTGGTTTACCTCAAAGACTTGAAAGACCAATCTACACCACAACCGAAATACTATAGAACCTCACTTCCCAAAGTGTTTGATAAGCTTATGATGTTTAAGCTTATGATTTTCCCAAACCAAGTGTTTACACTCTCACACTCACTTAACACTAGCAGCTTCTGAACTTAGAGCAAAAAGGTGAATAATGGCTGGGTACTAGGTCCTATTTATAGAGTTTGGGAATGAAAGTATCTTGATTTTACTTGAATAAAAATAATGGCTTTTTAGGTGAAAATAATTTGAATAATCGTTCAGCAGAGGCTGAAGACTCGTTCAAAAGATGCTGGACTTATGAAGGAGTTTGAATGGCTGAAAGGAAAAGAATTCAAAAATGTTTGAAAACATGCTGGAGGAGGCGATATATCGCCTGGGCCAGTATGCCCGAGGCGACCGTGCATCGTCTCGTGTTTTCTGTATCTACGTGCTGCGATATATCGCCCCCTATAGCTGCGATATATCATCACACGCTGAATATTTAAACACGAAATTACACATTTTTAGCTAAGTTTGAATGGAGTAAACATCCTTGACTAAGCCTTCAACGTATTCAAAGCTGCTGACTAACCCTATAACATTCAAACTTTACCCTTATTTAATTTAATCCTCAAAAATACTAAATCCTTAATTACCCATTCATAACATGTGCTTAAAATCCTATTGGTTGATATCTAAACCTTATAATATAACAAATATTATCCTTAATATCAGTCATATAATCAAACCTTAGGTTATACTTAATATTCTTAAACTATAGGTTAAACTTAGAAAATCTATAAGTACTACTATGAGTGTCCAAATAATTCGCGGTCTGAACCAAAAATCCACAGTTACAAAGATAATACTATACATACTATAATACTACTAAATAATTAGCTAAGTAAAGTTCTTGGACTCTACAAGGATGGAGAGCTTCGACGGAGGGCGTGCATGTCAACGATTTAACGATTGTTAGGGGTCAGGCCTACTTGGGAGTTTGTTTATCATTCAATTTTTAAGACATGTTTTATTATGAATTTATATGATGATTTAAGTCTTATTATCATATTCAAATGTTTGGATTTTTTTTATTTAATGATAACTATTAAGCTTCGTAGTTTCTTTTCCTTTTAAATGTTTGAGTTTTTAAGCACGTTTGATTTCTTTATAATACATGGTCTTTAATTTCAAATTTATTTCAACATTATTTATTACATGGGTCGTTAATGCCTCGAGGAAAATTTGGGCGTTGCAATTTGGTATCAGAAAAAATGATTTGTTTCCTGTAGACTGTCTTGACATGTACTCACACCGCTAAAGACAAGCTCGACTTATTGCATGGTAAGCTTTATTTGAGTTTGTTTTAATTATGTGATATATTTCCTTATGTGTTTTAGTACTTTACCTGCGTGTATATAGTAGTATGGCTTGTATGCTTAGAGTTTGTAAGGGTTGCTTGAGCAAGGAATGACGAAAGCTAGCAAGGAGGTTAAGAAATGTATGAAAGACAAGAATGTGTTGTTTTGCAGAGTGGAGCATCAAAGAGCTAGTCAAAAATTTCATGACAATGAACCAGCGCATCCAAGGCGTGATCTGGGTAGGAGGATTGCAAAGTTGTAATAAGAAGTATGGCGTACTTAAGAACACGATTTCTTCAAGGAGGATGCAGGAGGATCTGAAAGTTGCATGGAAACAAGTGCACAAAAGTAGTTCGAAGGGTGCTAACTATAACAACACACTTATGGCATACGCAAGGAAATAGGGATTCGAGATGGCTAGTGAATCGTTTGACTAAGGAATCACTGTGCAGTTTATTGATAAGCTCAAGAATTCTTACCCCGTACATAGCATGTGGATTTAGATGTTTCTTGACATGCAGTTTGGTTAAGTTTGATTATTTCATTGTATTGTTTTTTGAACTTTGTGGATAATGGATGTATCAAGCTATTTTGGTTTTATGAATAAATAGAGATTAATTGTTTGATGGGTTAAAAGCACGTTATGATTCCTCATCTTGAAAAATTGCACTAAGATACGTTGTTGCTTTTAGGAACGAAATGAAATCATGCCTCCTAGGAGATTGGTACAAAGGAACGCTAGGGTTAAATTCAACCTTGACAATCCACTTGATGTGAGACCTAATACATAGGCAAACAACAATGGTAACCCGTTACCAGCTAATGGGGGAAATAGACGTAATGCAAATCCTTAAACTGCCTACCATAGGTTGAAGGCGCAGTTTATTGCAATGCAAGAAGACATGAGAAGGCAGGCGGAAGAGTTAAGATAATTGAGGCTGCTTAGGTAGCAACAAGAAAAACCAACACCAATAATTAGAGACATTAAGCAACCCTTAGTGCCGATTCCATCTATTCCTGAAGCTGGCAATCATTTGTAGCGACTGTTTGAAAGATTTAGGAAGCAGCATCCCTTAGTGTTTAAGGGAAGCATTGATCCATTGATGGCTAAACAATGGATGAGCATGAAGGGATCAAATCTTGGATTTTATGCTAGTGGAAGGGAACGACACGGTGGCGTGTGTAACTCATATGCTGAGATAGGACACAAGAATCCGGTGGGAAGTGGTCTCTCAGGCAAGGGATGTTACTGCGATGACCTGGGAAGAGTTTCAGCAAGCATTCAATGATAAGTACTATAATGTTGTGGTTCAAGCTTCGAAGTTGGACGAGTTTGCCACTTTTACTCAAGGGAATATGACAACGACTGAGTATGCATTGAAGTTATACATACTTGCCAAGTTCGCGACAGACTTAGTGCCATCTAGCGCAGCAAGAGTTTATTGTTTTGTTCGTGGGTTGAAACCTATGATAGCTATAGACGTGGAGATTGTGTCTGTAGGAGGTAACAACACATATGCTAAGGTTCTGGAAAAGGATCTCATTGCTGAGAGAATGGAAGACAGAATTTGGAAAGAATGTTCTGCTAAAAGAGAGGCAAGAAGGAATGTCTCCTAGAACCATAACTCAAATGACCAGAAGAGGAAAGGAAGCGACAATGTAGGGTAATCAAGTCAAGATAAAAGGTCAGCAGATAATAAGGGAAACAACCACACAGGGAACAAGAATGAGTACGGTATCTGGAATGTGAAAAATGTAAGAAGCGCCACCAAGGTGAATGTCAGGCAAATTCATGTTATGGTTGTAGTAAGGAAGGGCACGTCAAGAAGAACTACCCATAGAAAATATAGTAGGGTTTAAGGAACAACCCAAAAAGGATGACAAGTTTGTTCTGGCATGTGTTTTTGCTTTCACCAAGTCACAGGTAGAAGCAAGTACATTCATGGTCTCAGACCAAATCTCTATTGTTGGAATTGATTGTCATGTTTTAATTGATTCTTGTGCTATTCATACGTTTGTTGCTCAGAGAATAGTGGATAGATTTAATAGACCTTATGATATGCATGCTAAAGGATTTGGGACTATGTTAACGGCCACGAAGGTGGTAATATCTAAGAAGATGATTAAAGCTTGTTCTTTGAGTATAGATTGTACGGAGCTATATGTAGATTTGATTAAGCTTAGTATGTCAGATTTTGATGTCATTCTCAAAATGGATTGGTTGACTAAGTATAGTGCTACCATCGATTGTAAGAAGAAAATGGTTGTGTTTAAGCACGACGGGAGGAGGCTTTCGCATTTGTGGGGACAACAATAGGACTATGAATTCAAATCATTTTTGTGTTAGAAGGTGGGAAGATGTTACAACATCGATGTATGGGATTCTTGGCTAGTGTGGTAAACACGGCGTAAATTGGAACATAGAGACTAGAAGACACAAGAATAGTACGGGAATATATTGACTTCTTTCTAGAAGAATTACCAAGATTGCCACCACATCCAGAGATCAAGTTTATAATCGAACTAGCACAAGAACAAATGCAAATCTCAAAAGCACCCCATACAATGGTGCAAGAAAAATTAAAGGAGTTGAAAGTTCAACTGCATCAACTGCTTCACCTAGGGTTCATTAGGGCAAGTTATTCACTGTGGGGAGCACCAGTGTTGTTCGTAAAGAACAAGGAGGGATCAATGTGGATGTCCATTTATCATAGGGAGCACAATAAGGTTATGATCACTTTGATCAACTTCAAGGAAAGGTAGTGTTCTAAAAAATAGACTTGAGATTGAGATACGATCACTTAACAGTTAAGGAGAAGGATATCCTGAAGACAACATTCTCTACGAGGTACGACCACTATGAATTTTTGGAAATGTCTTTTGGACTTATCGATGCCCCTGCGACATTTATGGATCTCATGAGCAGAGTATTCAAGGTCTATATGGATAAGTTTTTGATACTGTTCATAGATGACATTCTAATCTATTCATAAACTGAAGAGGAACATGAAGAACACCAACGGTTAACACTGCAAATGTTGAGGGAGCAAAAGTTGTACACGAAATTTGAGAAATGTGAATTTTGCCTAACTCAAGTGGCATTCTTAAGACACATTTTTAGCAAGGATAGTATAAAGGTCGATCCAATAAAGATTGAGGCAGTAAAAGACTTGCAACAACCAAAGAATTCTTCAAGGGTGAAAACTATTCTTGGGTTGGCAGAGTATCACATGAAATTTGTAGAAGGATTTTCAAAGATTGCCACGCCATTAACAAAGTTTACTAGGAAGAGCATAAAGTTCTTTTGGACTAAGGAATGTGACTGAAGTTTGAAGGAGTTAAAAGATAAGCTCATCATGGGACCTGTGCTAAGCCTTCAGAGAGATAATGAAAAATCTGTGGTATACTATGATGCATCGTTTTGTACCCTAAAAACACGAGCTCAACTATTTAGCACGGGGTACAGCTGACACGAAATGAATAAAGGAGGCAAGACTTCATAGATGACTCCTTAACTCCGGACCTAACGACTCGAGGTTGTGTCATTGAGTTCGAAACAGCCTTGGAACTTCTAGATCGTAAAAGATGCAAATGACAAAGATCGAGCTACCCAGCATCCAGCTCGCCTGCATCAAGCTCAGGCATTATCTAAGTCAAATCATCTTTCTCCATTCATGTCCAGCACAAGATTGACATCTAGCCTGGATAGGAGAATCCCTATAGACTCAAATTTCTTTTATGCACAATAAATGCATACGATCGTTATATAAGTTTATAAATTGATGTAAAACGACAGTAGGCGTTATTAGGATATTTAAATTTCCTTTAATTTGGGAATTTACCTATGTTACCATTTATATTACGGTTACCCAATACTGTCCGCCATTTTTTCCTATAAATATAAAGGGAATGGGCTGTAGAAAGGCCCGACATTCTGTATGCAAAAGCTCTACCAAAATTGCTTTTATTCAATTTTTGTATAAAAGTTCATAAACATATCAATAACAATGACTCGTGGACTAGGTGGATTTTAACCACTGGACCACATAAATTATGGGTGTTTTTATACTCTTATACATTCGGTGTACAAAATCTTAATCGCTCTGTCTCGGATTTCAAAATCCCCTGTTGGAAAAAAACAATGTTAATAGATTGATGCTTTCATTGAGAGCAGATTAAGCTTGAAATTTCACCTGATATTCAACACGACAATCATTATAGGGTCACTCGTTTCATGCGCAAAAATGAAACAGAGCAACCTGATGATCAAGGAGTTCACCGTACGACCCTCCTCACTAGAGAAGGGATATCCGCACAACGTCGACCTAAAAAAAGGGATGTGGACCAGGACGATGCTGGAAGTTCGACCTCATGCCCAATCCTGGCTACCTGACTGCCATTAAAAAGGAGAATGCTCAACTGAGTGGCAACCTTGCCGAGGTGAATAGATGAGACCATGGCTCGACTACCTCCTCCTACAATCGACGAGAATAATGGGAGGCAAAGTGGGACCTAGAGATCTCAGTCCCACTGAAGTAATCGAATAAGTTGTTCCGTCAAATAGACACACCAAGCTACGTTCCTTCAAAACTTTCCCAGGAACAACCCTCCTACTAATAACTATAGGAATGGACAAACGACACATACTCAAAGAAATCAATCTTTCCATGCAAGGCAAGCTATGACCACATCGAGAAGGTGGAGGTCCCCGAGAATCCACCAATGCCTCAACCAGCCGCTCAGGTGTTGTAGAGTCCAAGAACTTTACTTAGCTAATTGTTAGTAGTATTATTGTATGTTTAGTGTTATCTTTGTTACCATGGATTTTTGGTTCAAACCGGGAATTATTTGGACACTCATAGTAGTACTTATAGATTTTCTAAGTTTAACCTATAGTTTAAGAATAATAAGTATAACCTAAGGTTTGATTAATGTGACTGATATTAAGGATTATATTTATTATATTATAAGGTTTAGACATCAACCAATAGGATTTTAAGCACATGTTATGAATGGTAATTAAGGATTAAGTATTTTGGAGGATTAAATTAAATAAGGGTAAAGTTTGAATGTTATAGGGTCAGTCAGCAGCTTTGAATACGTTGAAGGCTTAGTCAAGGCTGTTTACTCCATTCAAACTTAGCTAAAAATGTGTAATTTCGTGTTTAAATATTCAGCGTGTGCCGATATATCGCAGCTATAGGGGGCGATATATCGCAGCACGTAGATACGGAAAACACGAGACGATGCACGATCGCCTCGGGCATACTGGCCCAGGCGATATATCGCCTACAGGGGGCGATATATCGCCTCCTCCAGCATATGTTCAAATGTTTTTGAATTCTTTTCCTTTCAGCCATTCAAACTCCTTCAACAGTCCAGCATCTTTTGAACGAGTCTTCAGCCTCTACTGAACGATTATTCAAATGATTTTCACCTAAAAAGCCATTATTTTTATTCAAGTAAAATCAAGATATTTTCATTCCCAAACTCTGTAAATAGGACCTAGTACCCAGCCATTATTCACCATTTGCTCTAAGTTCAGAAGCTGCTAGTGTTAAGTGAGTGTGAGAGTGTAAACACCTGGTTTGGGGAAAAAACTATAAGCTTAAACATCATAAGCTTATCAAACACTTTGGGAAGGGAGTTCTATAGTATTTCGGTGGAGGTTAGATTGATCTTGCAAATCTTTGAGGTAAACCCGAAACTCTACTTCATTTATTTCATGTTATTTCCTTTCTCAAAACCTTCTACTCAGTCCCCTAACCTCATTCTTATTTTGGTTAGGGAATCCAAGTTCTTAAGCATAATAGTCGGTAAGTATGTTTTTTTTATGGTTTAGTCTTTCCATCCTTTTCATTTCTTCTTCTTCTTTCAACTCACTCTTGTTCATTATGGTTTTAGGAGTGTTCCAAAAGTCCCAACTCAGTCCATTATATCCCGGTAACTTTGGTAAGGAAAATAGGCTAGAATCAATATGTTATGTGCTTATGTTATCTATATGTTTTATGTTATTAAATGTGTTATGATATGTATGTATGTTTGTAGGCTTGGGCATATGACCCATATGGATAACAAGACCCCAAATGGGTTATGGGCATATGACCTACTTAGCTAGTAGGACCCCACTAATTCCATGGGCATATGCTTGTTTAGTCTATGGGACCCCAAGTAATAATGGCCATTATAATAAGTGTATGTTATATGTATTATGTTAAGTCTTTATGTTTCTTATGAAATTATGTGTATGACTATGTGTTAGATTTTCCTTGCTGGGCATCAGGCTCATTCCTTTCTGTTTTATGTGCAGGAAAATAAGCTTTAGAGGCGGTAAGATTCGTGACGCTTAGAGGATGTGTATCGATGGTGAATGGAGTCAAGGGGCCGAGCGTTATTCGATTCGAGGATGTAGTCTCATTTTATGTTTTTATGATTTTATGTGTATTTTCCGCACCAAATATGTAATGTCTTTTATTTTTAAATCATCTTTTGTTTTAAAAACAATGGGATCCCATAATCCTTCTTAGTATTCTGTTTCTTTGTAAATAACTCTTATTTTGCAAGTTACTCAATAAATTATGGTATTTTCGTAAAAATGTAAGTTTTATGTATAGTTTCGTTAATGGTCCAAATAGTCTAGAGTAGTGGGTCGTTACAAGTGCCACATAATAACTTCGTGGATCCGCCAAGACGTGAAATTGGAGTAGACAATGGGCGTGTTAATCTGGTCCGTCCAAATGGGACAAGTATTGCCTCACCGATAAAGCATCCATCCTCACCTATTTGTCATCCAACACCACCACGCCCACAGAGGAATTCTCGAAGGCTAGGAAATGAAAGGAGACATTCTATACCTGCAAAAGATACATATGCCCCGCAATTTCACGCTAATACTCCAACTCTTCGACCTCAATTATGAGCAATAAACTTTGTGGACGGTAGTTATTGGACGGAGAGCCATCGTGGGGACAGGAATGGAAATGCCCATAATACAAGTTCCCATAGGCATGAAATTGATCTGACAAATCAGTTGAGTTCATCTCAAATCTTGCGCTCTAATCCACCGTTCGTCCTTCATAATCATCTAAACACACAGAGAGGACAGTCAGCTCGTTATGATGATCTAAGTTGTACTCATGAAATCTTGCTATGGGTTAAGCATACTAGTATAACCTAGAAGTCTCAATCAGTCGATGTAACTCTGGTTACACTCTTGATAGTACTTATGCCCTATGTAACATGAAGGTTACCCTAGTTAGGGATTTATGGCAGGGTTATTAGTGCTAAGAGTTGTGACTCCACTATTGTTTGTTTTAAGGGGGCGCTTAAACGCCCCGACTTTATTGAAAATTCCAAGTTGGCTTCTAGGATCTTTGTAATGAATATTGTTCCTATAAATATATATCTACTTGTTCTGGGATTTTCTGCATGCAGGGTTGACTTGAATATTTATGGTTATCAGGGACAACCATAAGTTTTCCAGGACGCTTTGACGTTCTTCAATTGTCTATTTATGATTTGGATTTATCTGGAACCCTAATTTTGTAAGTGGTTTAATTTTTGGTGAATGACTTGATTCACCTTTGTCTGCTTTTATGATTTCATGTTGTAAGGTTGAACTTACTAAGCGTTTTCACTTACCTAGTTGTTTCATGTTGTAGGGAAGTGCAAGGGCAAAGTGGAGCAGTGAGCGACAGAGTCTACTTGCAGAAGTGTACATGTGGTCTGACTTTTTGGGAATGTTTTGAGAAAATATATTTTGGCTAACACAATTTATTTATTATGTTTAAACCATTTATGTTTACGTTAAATGATTAAGAACAAAAGTAACTTGTTTAGTGTGTGCACTCAACTTTCTCTTTTTAAAATTTTTTACGTGAATTTTTGGGACATGTTTATAATGAAAATGTAACTTTTTGCATTGTTTTTGTTCTTGTATTTTTGGGTCTTTACACACTGAGCACATCATTAGTTCGAGAAGAGGGTAACATACAACATCTTATCTACTATGTCAGCAAGCGACTGATAGACGTCGAGACATGGTACCCCCAAATGGAGAAGCTAGCTTACTGCTTTGTAACGACCCGAAAATACTAACTCTAATTTTTTGGATTTAAAACAATTCATAAAATTTAAAAGGTCTAAAAAATGTGGATAAAAAAAACACTTTTAATTTAATGTGTGCACACTCTAAAAATATTTATATGGAAATTTAAAATGTATTAAGACAAACCCAACATAGTTTAAACATAGTAAAAATATAATCAAAAGACTCATTTCGAAACTGCAAACTCCTCATAGGTCGGGCCACATGTACACTTTCGCAGGCAAACTCTGACTCTCACTGCAAAGCTTTTCCTTGCCTTTACCTACAACATAAGCAACTAGGTAAGCAAAAATGCTTAGTAAGTTAATTTAGGAGCACAGGGTAGAAGCACACAGCAGAAGCAATGACCTAGTCATTGTCCTCACCATACATAGCATACCACACTTAGGTTTCGGATAAATCTTGGCCCTAACCAAACAATTTCAAGAATGCCTAAGCGTTATGGCGGCATCACCTTGCCTTTAGTAGAAGTCTTTCACAAAATCCTGTTATTAAATCCAGACCAAAGCAGACGCAGGAAGTACATCCAATTACAGAACTGACCCTAGAAGCCAATTCAAGAGTTTCCAAGGCATTCCCGAGCATCTCAGCTCAAAGTTGCAGTGGGGACTAAAGTCTCTACACTTATATCTAATTTAGGAATCCATCTCGAGGGTAACCATCAGTTACCTGGGACATTTATTCTAATTTCAAACAAAGAACAAGGTTGATGGATCCACACTAGCTCATGGAGACCCCTAGGTTTACCTGGTTACTTACCTCAAAAATGTCACGGTAGCTAACTGGACTAATAAAATAAAGTATCATAGTAGAGCATAAGCACCCATAGGATGATTCATACTCCTAGGTTACTTGGTCTACTTGTCTCCTAAAAAATTCTCACGACCGAGAGCCATATTAAAATAACATATATAATGGAGCATAAGCACCCCTAGGATCATTCATAATCCTAGGTTACCTAGTCTACTTATCTCCCGATCAATTCTCATGTGGAGCGTTAGCATCCCTAGGATTATTAAGACTCCTAGATAACCTGGCTACTTACCGCAAGCTCATGAGTATAACCTGGACCATTGATATACAACATCTCATGTGGTGCATAAGTACCCCTAGAGACTTCCTCCCAATGAGCCATCTCTATTTATCGAGCTTAGCTGGGAAGAAATCATTTTTGGAGTCTCTCAAACATTACCATATTTTCCATTTCTTTAATATTACCAAAAATATCACATTTTCTTGTAAAATCTATTAATCATAAAATTTAATAATTTAAGTTGAAATAATTAGTTAAGAAATAATTATAATTAATATTTAATTAGGTTTAATTATTTTTTGAGAAAATACTTCAATTTTATTTGAAAAATATTATTTCATTCTTTTCTTTTAAAAAATTAGGGTATTGGACCCTTTTTCATTTCCTTAAATAAAAACCATTTAATTAATACAAAAAGTACTAACCCACTAATATTCAATTAATATTAATAAATTTTATGATTACCAATATAAATCTATAACTCTCTTAGTTAAATACTTAGAAAAATCATCACATTTTCCCTAAGAATAAACTTTATAAATTTTAAGTTATGTGCAGTTTAGTATGAATAATTATATTTTGATAACTATATCTTCAAAATTCTCAAACTTTGTCGAACTAAACTTGGATATTCCAAGAAGTTCCTTGCCAAATTTCACACAAAAATAATCATTTTTACTTAGTGCCATTTATTTTCAAAAACTATATTTCAAAACTATCCATAATAGACCAATCCTGTTTGATGAAATTTGGGAATTCACATAATCTGCTCGGTTTATTATTTGGGTCTGAAATTTCTTAATCCCTCAATAAGATATGCAAGAATTATCTATACTAAAATTTAGGTTAATTGAACCATTTTTACTTAGTGAAATGGGTTCCCAAATTTGGCTGTGCAAAAACTATGTTTAGCTTCAAAAAAAATTTGTCAAATTTTGGAAATTTATAACTCTCAGCATTTTTAACCATTTTCTTTGAAAATTTACAGTTGGTTCATTAATATCAAAATAACATGTAATCTAAAAATCAGCAAAAAATTCAATAATTTTTCCATAGAAATCGTTGTCCAAATTCAGTTGTTTACCAAGTTTTGAAACGTCATTTTCTATTGCATACAAATTTTGAGAAAGCCATATTTTTGTCAATGCCTTTTTACACGTTTTTATACATTATAGTCATACAAACATCCTATATTACAACATAAAACCAATAAATTCCATAATAAGATTAATCCATAACTTTTTTGACTCATTGGAAGTCAGGTCCTAAACATTTTCTTACAAAATAATAATTTTGCCTATAGAATATTGGATTCCATCACTAACAAACATTTAAACCATTATGCATGTACCATCAGCCATATCAATTAATTATTATCACAGTTCAAATAATCAATCAAAATATATCAAACAATCAAAATATGGCAGTTTCAACAAGAACTCAAAAGGAATTCAACAAAGAAACACATAGGAGGTGACCATTACCTCTTGTAGACTTAGGATTGGATTTCGGTATCCCCTAGAACCTTGAATTCCTTACTCAGACTTTAATCTACATATATTAACTCCCCAAAAGCTCCAAAATCATATTATACAACTATATGAACTCAGCCAAGTGCACAAACTTACCAAACACAAAATGTTTGACAATGATATCAAGTGTTTACCTTTGTGAAACTAACTTGGTGTGTGACCTTTTTAGCTTCAAACTAGCACTCCAACACTTAGGATTGAGTTTAGGATAGATAAAGGATGAGAGATGAGGGATTTGTGAGGAAATTTTTTAAGAAAAAACCAGGCCTAAGGCAGTCAGTCACAAGGAGAGCTTGAATGAATTTTTGAGAGAAATCTTCAACTTTAAGATTTGTATTTGTCAATAATGAAGACTCTAGACCATTTTAACTTTTTATATGTGATAAAAAAAACTTAATTTACCATTTAACCACCTTTCTATCGCCCTCCTTAAGTTAAATTAATCCTAGATTAATTTCTTAATTAATCTTACTTAAGCCTAATTAATCTTTAGTTAATTGTGTTTTTCTCCAAAAAGTTACTACATGATAATTTTTCTTCTTTTATCCTAATTTATATTTTAATATATGGTAATTAAATTAAATAGTCTTTTCCATTTAATTTAAGTGGTCACACTCCCATATACACAAGTCAAATAATTTAATTAGCCAAAAAATCACATTTTTGGCTAAAATGTGCGTGTTTTTTCTTCACAAAATCGCATTCCTTGAGATTTTTCAAACAAAAAATAAAAATTTTGACCTTAATTAAACTTAATCTAATAATTAAATACCCAATATTATTTTTCCATAATTATGCTTCTCAAATAACAATAATCTGAGATTTTATCCTATTTGGGTTTCCATTTCGGTCTGGGACCAAAATGCTCAGTTTGTCGCCAAACCGCATGTATCACATTTTGGCTAACATTTACAACATGAGTTTTGCTTCTTAAGCATATATTATCATTCATAATGATATTCATATACATCTCACCACCCCATCCTCAGCTACTCGTACGTTCCAGAAACGCGGTGGGCATCAAATGCTTAGTGTTGGTGTCCCGAAAATTATGACCATACTTCCAAGTTCATCCAATCAATGTGTTGATTTACCAACCCCTCAGACAAGTATTGTAGAGACCTAATGCCTCAAGTCGTCTGTTGAAATGGGCCATTGAGTTGGGACACTTCAAGATCGCCTATCATCCAAGAACGACGATAAAGGGACAGGCCCTCGCTGACTTCATCGTAGAGTGCAAGAGGCTGAAATGGGGACTAGTGACTGAGATAGGATTACTGGCAAGCTTACATGGATGGTGCCTCGAAAAAATGCAACATCAAGGCATGCCAAATCTTAGCAACCCCGGAAGGCCACCGTATCCATTGCGCGCTAAGGTTTGGTTTATTCGCAACGAAAAATGAAGTTGAGTATGAGGTGTTAATAGCAGGATTGCACATGGAAATAGAATTCAAAGATAAGTGCCTAATGATAAGAAGCAATTAACAACTGGTGGGCAACCAAATTCTTGGCGAGTACAAGGCGCACGGGCTACACATGATCACCTACTTCACCAAAGCCAAGGACATGCTTGCTTAGTTCGATCGGTACACAATCGAGAAAGTCCCTAAAAATAAAAATTCCAACGCCAATGCATTAGAAAAGTTAACGAGCACAAGAGATACGGAGACACTCATTTTTGTTCCAATCGAGTTCCTTACAGTGCCCAACATCAGCCTCACCACTGGCGACACCTTGGCTAATGACCATGCCATTGGCGACCACACCATTGGCAATGTTATCTATGGTGACCACAATGATGGCAATCAATGTTAATCGAAAAAGAAGACACAGTAACCCCCATTGTCAAATATCTAAGAGAGGTGTCCTTCCATCGAATCACAACATTGGCAAGGAAGATGCTTTACCAAGCACCACGTTACGTTATATAGGATGGTCACCTATACCGAAGGGGACATTCTATGCCGCTACTGAGATGTGTCACGATGGGGGGCCTGAACCTTGTTACAAGAATTACATGAAGGATTTTGTGGGGAAAATGCTGGGGGTAGAGCCTCTCTAAGAAGATAGTTCAGCTAGGTTATTTCTTGCTCACCATGAACGAGGACTCTATGTAGTAAGTAAGGAAATGTGACAAATGACAGAGGTTCGCCAAAATTCGGAGAGCCCCTCCGAATGAGCTAAATCAGATGAAAAGCCCTTGGCTTTTGTGGTTTGGGGGATTGATCTGATAGGCCAGCTCCATACGAGTCGTGGTGGAGTGAAATGTGTTATAATTGTCGTCGAATACTTCACCAAATGATGCCAGGCGGAGACTCAATTTGATTTTGTCGTGAACATGATATTCCTATATGGGTTGCCTTACAAGATTGTTTCTAATAACGAGACTCAGTTCTATAGGGAACACTTCACAAGGTTTTGTGTTCGCCATGGAATTATGAAGAGATTTTTGGTGGTGGCACATCCATGATCAAATAGATAAGTAAAGGCTGTCAATAAGACCCTCAAAGGCACTTTGAAAAAATTCCTAGAAGAAGCACAAGGGGCCTAGCCAAATGAACTCTCGAAGGTACTGTGGTCATACAAGACCATGACCAGAACTTCCATCGGACACACACCCTTTGCGCTCGCCTATGGCTATGAGGCGATGCTACCTATTGAGATAGATGTCTCATCGCATAAAAGATTGAACTATGGTCAGTTGTAGAAGAAAGCATTACTTAACGAATCCCTAGATCTTATTGAAGAAAAAAGGGAGAAAGCTAAATTGCGGGTGGCAGCCTACCAGTCATCCGTGCTCAATATTTCAATGCTTGGGTCAAGGATAGAAAGTTTTGCATTGGAAAACTTGTCCTTTGTTGTGTGTTCCTACACGAGACCCATCTGTCAGGGTCTTAGGATCGAAGTGGGAAGGGCCTTACTTGGTAGAAGGAGTCATGCAACCAAAAATGTACAAATTAGCGAGGCTCAATTGCGGGGCAGTCCCAAGACATTGGAATGGAGAGCATTTGAAAAAGTATTACTAGTGTTGACGATAAGAACTCGTCAACTAAGTTTGATCAACTTATGAGCTTAAGAGTAAATGAGGAGCTGTAAAGAAACTTAGAAGAACTTAGGATAGCTATATGAACTTAGAATCAAGTTGCAGAGTGAAAATGGAGAGAATATTGTATTACTCAAGAATCTCTAGATATAATGCAAAAAAATTTGACCCCATCCTAGGTGAAGGAAGGTCTTATTTAAAGGTGAGCACTGTTGGATCGTGTACATTGTGGTCCCAAAGGGACAAAGAGCTGCATATCCAGGTTGTAGGTGATCATGGTGCAAGTGGTAGTGGTGCTGGAGTAGTGATGGTCAGTTCCAATATGTGTTAGAGGCCTGCAAAACACTCCTAGCATTGTACCATGTCGTACCTCCACCACTTGTCTGGTACGAACGTTAGACGCATGCTGGAGGAGGCTCTGCCATGTACCATTTTTGTAGTACACCATGTAGTTCCACATACATTCCGTACCCATACGTGTTTCATGTACCCCGCAGATGTTTTCACTTATCCACGGTGTTCATGCACTTGAAGCTGCTTTACGTTTTGCTAAGTATAACACTACTTGTACTGTTCTCCACTGGCGGCACCTACCTTAGAAAATAGGGCAAGGCAAAGCCCCATCAGCGAGTCATGCGATCCCAAGAGGTTTAAGGAATGATCACCATGAAAGTTTCTTTAGGGATGCAAGGTGTAAGGGTCTTGGTGTAGTCAGGTTGTAACCACCTAGGGGCGAGACACCTACAACTATGTCACACCAGTTAGGGTGCGAGGTGCATTACTGGCACTTGGTACTTCCTGTGAGCGTGATGCACTTCTTGGGTGTGAGGCCCCCTAGGTTGGTGCAAAGCCCTCTATTGGCACGAGGTGCCACTTGAGCTCGAGACGCCTGTTGGGTGCAAGGTGCCACCTGGGCACGAGGCGCCACCCAGACCAGAGGTGCAACCCCAGGCACGAGATGAAGGTCTCGCTAGGTGCGAGATGCGGGCATGTCCGGGACCTTGCGATGATGCAACCAAGGTTGCGAGGGGCGAAGGTCTCACCATTCAACCCAAGGTCCCCTGGGACTACATTGGGTGTGTGTTATCTTGGGACTACATGCTATGTGCCTTTACCATGTTTGACATACGACAAGTTAGGCCTTGCTCTGCGAGACCCTCCTCCCCAGGTGCCTTGCGCCTTTATTAGTTTTTCTATATTCACACTTGGTGTGTAATTTTGACATCCACACTTGCCCCCAAGTTTATGAGAGGGTCTTTCGACGCTCTAGGTAGACTTTGCGATGCGGTGCCTACAAAGTGTGCTAGGTGTTATTGGACCTCTTTATAATTGAGGTCCTTTGAAGCTCGCTTGTGTGTGAGGAGCCTTTATATATAGGACTCTAGCTATCTTTGTACTGACTGCAAGGTTGTATTGTCCTTTTTAGCCTTTGTCATCCTCTTTTGGGTATCATGCATAAAGGGCTTTGTTAAGTCCCTCTATTTTGATGAATTACTTATGTCTTCCCTAGATTAATGATGATAGTCTTTTTGGTGCACCTTGACTATACTTGTAAGGACATGTTAACCCTTTGGGATTTTGGCATCCCTTTACATTCTTTGCATGGGCTTGTTATTTTTTGTGAGAAGCGTCCTTCTCGTCATTATGCACAGTACTATTTTTGCAAGGTTCCTTTTTGGCTAGACGGCTTGATGGTCGCTCTAGACTTATTGGTGGGTGCTTTCCATGAAGCCTTACCCCTTTGCTAGGAGGTAATAATGATTTATTTTTTTGGAACTACTTGACTCCTTTGATATTCACAAGGGTAACTAATCCTTATGAAACCAAGAGATAGTTCGACATAATTTTTTTTTTTTGGGAGTGCCCTCTTATCCTACCCCCCAAGTGGTTGGTGGGATTCATTCCACTAAGTACTTAGATAATTTTCTTCTCAACGTCGACTTTGACTATGAGTGCATGTGAGTTGTGTAGGTGCTTGTATAGGGAAGGAATGTATCATGCAAGGAAGGAAACACTTTCATTGATAACAGGAAGATTAAAAAGGAGTGTATGGATACATTGTATCTACCATGACGTGACCTGGGTAACCTCTTTGATTTTTAACTACTGACATCAACATAAAACAACTAAAATGTGGACATTCCTGCATTGGAGGTGAAAGTCTTACTGGTAGTATTTCTTGAGATGTTTCGCGTTCCATGTTCGAGGTACAACGGTATCATCCAGTTGTACTAGTTTGTAAGTTTTTGCGGGTATCACCTGGGCAACTTGGTAGGGTCCTTCCTAGTTAGCCCCTAGCACTCCTGCCCCTGGGTCTCCTGTGTTGTGGATGACTTTTCTCAGCACTAAGTCTCCTACTTTGAATGCTTTTTCTCGCACCTCAGAGTTGTAGTATCTCACGGCTCACTGTTGGTATGTTGCCAACCTCATTTGTGCCCTCTCTCTTCTTTCTTCCAATAGGTCTAAATTTTTAGCCATTGTCGTATGGTTAACTTGGTCCTCGTAAGCCTGTACCCTGAAAGAATTTTTCTTTGTTTCCACTGGGATGATAGCCTTGCATCCATATGCTAAGGCGAAAGGGGTCTCCCCATTAGTCGAGTGCGGCGTGGTTCTATATTACATTGTGTATCTCATCGACCCAGGCTCCCTTCAAGTTTTCTAACTTTGTTTTTAGGCTCTTCTTGAGAACCTTATTAATGGCCTCCACTTTCCCATTGTCTTGTGGGTGTACCACAGCTGAGAACCTTATTACAGTATTCCTCGAATGTTCCCCCTTCAAACTGAGTGTTGTTATTGGAGATGATTTTGTAGGGCACTCCATATCTACAGATGATGGAATTGTTGACAAAGGTGGTGATCCGTTTGGTTGTTATGTTGACCAAAGGTTCCTCTTCGACCCATTTGGTGAAGTAATCCACTACTACCATTGCATACCTTGCTCCTCCTCTGCCTATGGGTAATGCACCCATCAGGTCGATTCCCCATACAGCAAAGGACCAGGGCCTGGTCATGCTAACTAGTTCATTTGGCGGTTGTCGGGGGTAGTTTGCGTGCCTTTGGCACTTGTCACATATTCTTGTGAAGTCTCTAGCGTCCTTTTCCATAGTGGGTCAGTAGTACCCTTGCCTCATGGCTTTCTTTGCTGTGGATTTCCCCTGCATGATTTCCGCATTCAGCTTCGTGTATCTCATATAGAAATTTTATGGCTTCCTCTTCACCAATACATCGCAGGAGCGACTCAGAAAAGCCCCTCTTATACAAGACTCAATTTATTAGAGCGTACCAAGCGGCTCTCTAGACTAGCCTACGACCATCTTTTTTGTCCGTCGATAGTTTTCCATTTCTCAAGTATCCTATAATGGGGTCGATCCACGACTCTTCGGGGACATGGACTATGCGAACTTCTTCTTCAGCGATACTTGGTTTGGATAAGTACTCCACGGGGACAGATTTGAGCATATCTCCATCTCTTGTGGAGGTGAGTTTTGCAAGGGCATCGGCATTGGTTTTCATTTCCCTTGGGATTTCCACTATGGTATATTCATACAACTGGTCCAAATAGCATTTTACCCTTATCAGGTATGCAGCCATCTTGGGACCTCTTGCTTAATACTCTCCTTTCCATAACAGCGTTCTCCAAACCTTCGGTGGCGCCATCCACGACTTCGCCCGTCTACTCATCAAGGCGAGTCTTGCACTAAGCGAAGATATTTGTAGTAGCTGGCTCACCCATGAAACCAAATTCAAGGTTTCGATTGAACCGCCAAAGAAAAAAAAACATATTGTTGGTCATCTCATTGCTGCCCCTGTGGGCTGCCTCAACCTTGTAGCGGAGCTTTCCGCACTCGTCCATATGGATCATGTCAATAGCATTATGCTGGATCTTCCAAGCAATAACATCCTATTCACGACGCTATGCACCATTGGTGGCATCCTTGCAGGCGAAAAAAGCCTTCACATGTTCTCACTCTATTTTAGCAAGGGCAGAGTAGCCGCTCTCAAGATCTAAAAGGGCACTCTCGAGGTCTAAGAGGGTCTTTTGGAAATCTTTGGTCTCTTGCTCAAGTTTCCGATGAAGGTTTACCATGGTCAGTGTCGCTGGAAAAGAAAAAAAATTTGTGAGAACAAATAAAATAAGCAAAATACATAGAACAGAAAGGAAATCAGACAAGTCAAAGTTGTCACCATGACAGTTTTCTCCATCTGTTGATGGGAAAAATCATGAAAGGGACCCGTGGTCACCAATGGACAGCTGCGGAGAAGGTGGGGGCCCAGTGCAATAGACTATAGCATCCCCTTTGCCATGTAGATGCCAGCTTGAAGGGGTGCAGGAGGGGACAACTCCAAAGATGTGGGCGCAGCAGGGGGCACAACGTTCACCGGTGTCGCAAGAAGTGGAGCGCCCCCCGGAAAAAGCCTAAGGATGCAGGGTCGGCGATTGTAGTAACTTGCGGGCAGATCCGAACACTCTTGGCTTTCCAGCCTGATTGATCCTGGGGTGGGTGTTGTTTGTTCTTCTTATCAAACCCCGCCTGAATAGTCAGTGGTCAGGAGAAGTACTCCGACGAATCCATGGTCCCTGAAAATTCAATGGTCAAACAGTCAGAAAGACAAGGCAAAAATAAAATCATGACATCACATAAAGACACTCAAATAAATAGCCTTTGCAGCAAATGGGCATCAAGTACCCAACAAATCCCTAGGAGAAGGCCCACTCGAAGTTACTCCTACACTCGGCTTAGGATTGACCCAGTTCCCCAAAGAGAACCCCACCATTGCCTCGTCATCTATACCAAGCTCACGGTAGTAAAGGCCGGTGGGAAAAAAAGGGGGTCAGTGATGCAAGCTCAGCCAGGGTAGCATCTGGGAAATTATCCCACTGAGTCTTAAAAGGGTCGTGCAAAGAAGACCTTGAAGACTCCCCTAGCACCCAAACATGCTTCGAAGGCCCAGCCATTGATGAAATCCCGGGAGCGCCAATGGACGTAGGCGCCGGAGTATCGAAAAGTCATGGATTAACGAATGTGGAGGGCATGGAGTTGAGGGACCTCCCACCTTTGGAGTTTCCATCCCCGGTCACCCCTCAAGACAGGCTTGTTGTCATTGGTCGCCCTGCCATCTATGCCTCGGTTGGCCAGGACCCCTCGCTCCCCGACGCTAGCACCCCCAATGTGAATGAAAGAGAAGCCTCTTGGAGTGATGTACTGGACAGGTGGAGATGGCTTAGCCAAGTTCAGTGACTAGTGCTCACCCAGGAAGCCACAGGCTCAAAGGTTTTTTTTTTCAATGAGAAGAAAATGTGCGGTCTTGTATTTCTCCTCGACTTGGGTCTGAAGAAACTCCAAGCGCTCCTTGAAGCTGGGACATGCTATCAGGCGGGTAAGGGCACCTGTCAAAAGCAACAAACGTGTTAGAAAGAGGCAGGGAGGAACTAGTCGCATGATCCTCACTGCAATAATGGGAGAGATTTCCAGTCGCAAGTGGCAAGGGCTCCCATGCCAGTTGGCGAGAACGGGGTACCAATACTCCAAAACAATATTTCATAAAGGCAAAGAGTGAGCCAACTTATCAAATTTCCTAAAGGTCCTATGAACAAAATTGATGCCCTTCGTGAAGAAATACATGTAGGGCTATGCTCCTACGTTAGAATTCCCACTGATTACCAGGTTCGATACCCCCGGACTGGGCACGAAGATGATAGAAGCGATATCTCCTTCCCTCTACGTTAAACTGGAGGTGGTACAGGTAGTGAACTGCATGAGGGGAGAGAATTCCTGTCGACCTATAGTCTGGAATAGGATGTTGAGTCCAATAATGACTTGGTTGACGTTGGGAGTCAACTAGAACGGTGCCACCTAGAAATAGTTGGAAACGATGAACAAGTAGTTGTTCAATGGAAGAATAGCCCTATGATCACAATGCCGAGTGCTCCATGTCTGCCAGCCATCAGAAGGACGATCGTCGTGCTCATCGAGCTTGGGGAGCCCTGCACTTAACTGTATGGGACTGGTAAATTGCGGGAAAAGAAGTTACCCTCGACTTATGAAGGAGGGGCATCCTGAACTCGCCTAACAACCTCAGCAGAGTCACCGCTGGAGGATGATAATGACTCCACAATGACTGGATGGACCACACCCTCTCTCATTCAAGCCTGACCCCGAGGAGGCTGTAGGGGGACCATGACGATGAGACTAGCATCTACTCCCAAAAATTGTTGTCTTGAAAGGATACCTGAAACAAGCAACATACCAATAATCAATATAAACAGTTCAAAAATGATCAACACGACGGACCAGCTCTCGACTAGTGAAAGAACAATAGCTATTGAGATTGGTTAAATATAATAGTTAAGTTGCTTACACAATGTGGTGCAAAATACTTAATTGTTTTCACTTAAGTTGAAGTGAAAACATAAGATTTTGTAGTAGGGATCTATAATCGACTTTTATGGGTCTAAAGTGATACAATTAGGTATATAAGGAAATCAAAAAAGTTTTGAGGCATTTGGAAATGTTATGGGGCAAGTTTAGGGGTGCCAAGTCAGGTTGACTAGCATTGTGTTGCCTACCCAAAGGCGATACATCACCTAGGTACTTAAGCCTAAGGATTTTGTAACTGGTCGAAAATGCTACCACATTTTTTCGCAGCATTTTTCAAAATGTTGAAAGTTGCATTGTAACCCCCTAATTTCTTAAGGCGTTAACTGACCTATGTAATAAAATAACATGAAATAAAACACCATTTATTGTAAAGAAATCAAACTTAAATGACAACCCAAATGTTTAAACAGAAAAGAAACCCCGGAGTTTCATAGTTATCGTTAAATAAAAAAAACATTTGAATATGATAATTAGACTTAAAGCATCATTTAAATTCATTGTAAAACAAGTCTTAAAAAAAACTGAGCAATAAAAAAATTACCAAGTAGGGTCGACCCCTAACGGTTGTTAAATCCTTGACATGTACGCCCTCCACCGAAGCTCTCCAACTCATCGCCCTACAACCACTTCCTTGCCTTTGTTTGCAGAACAGAGTACTTGTGAGCCAAAGCTCAAACACAACCCCTTATTCTTAACCAAGAACATATATCAATAATTCAAATAAGATATTGTAACGCCCTACTTCCTTAGAGCTGTTACTATGTGAGTTAAAAATGTGCCATTAGCTCATTAATAGAGATTTTAGGTTAAAAGTGTGACTAAACTGAAGTTTAACTCATTTAATGAAAAAAATTATAAAATTTGGACATTCATTGAAATTATAGAAATTTATACAGTTGGGATCCCAAAACTATTATTTAGAAAATTGTATTACAACTAATAATATTCACACGGTCGACCTAGGTGACAAAACAACAATTTCAGTACATTTTCCCAAAATTAATCCATGTCGTGGCAGCCAGGTAGGTCGAGCATGTACTCGTTGCTCCACGCTCTCCATACTCATGGTTTATCAACCTTTCCTTTGCCCTTACCTGCAGCATAGAGCACCTGTGAGCCGAAGCCCAGCAAGAAAACTCAACATATAACATAACATTCAATAGTATATAGCAAAGAAGCCAACAGAAAAGCAGTAGAGCCATGCCCTAATCTACGAGTACAACAGTTTTCTTACCTGTGTCCCCATCTATCCAAATGCCGCGATCTTGAGCACAGTCCTCTATCCCGAGCCTCGTTGAAAACATAGTCATAATGCATTCATAATAACCATCCATCAGGTTCTAAACCAATAAATAACTTTGGAATATTAATCTAACCTTCGAGACCTTGGAATCCACTAAACCGAGTAGTAGGATCCTTCCCGAGCCTTAAATTCAAGTTCCCAAGTAAAAAACCTTAACTTCCCTTTTTCTTTCCATTTAGGGTCGCCGCATGCCCTTGAGGGCTGCGGCCCGCTACTTGGTCAAAGGGCCAGGCCCTCCCTGCTGAAGGACACGAAT